>NC_053395.1:218826596-218978375 GCF_905171765.1 Bufo bufo | reverse complement strand
TAGTTGTATGTCCGTTTTGTTAAATTTAATCCGCGGCTTGAATAAGGTTTCAGAAGTTTTCCACACATTTGGAAGGCCTCATCAGTACCTGGCAGTGGTTGAGGCTGAGGGAAATCAAATTGTCTGTTATCTAGACTACGGCTGTTATAAGAATTTTTAAATACCATGGAATCGTTGGTGCGTCCATAGGCCCCTACGTCGACGGCAACAAAACGATATTGTGCATTAGCGATGGCCATTAGGATTATTAAAAAATATTTCTTATAGTTGTAAAACTCTGATCCGGTACCTGGTCCTTGGGGCTTGATTATTCTAATATGTTTCCCGTCTACCGCACCTATGCAGTTGGGAAACTGACAAATGTCCCAATATTTTTCAGCAATTTCTGTCCAATGCTGTCTAGTTGGATGTGGAATAAATTCATCATGAAGTTGATCCCACAAAACACGGCATGTCTCCTTCACAATTATGGAAACAGTCGATATGCCAAGGCGAAATTGGAAATGGAGTGAGCTGAAACTTTCTCCACTTGCAAGAAACCTAAAAAAATAAATAATTAAAGGTATTAGATTTTTAAAAAAAAATAATATACAAGGTATATCAATCAGACACAATTCTATGGGACCTTTTATTAATATTTATCTTCCAACAATATTTTTTATGTAGACAATAAAAATGTTTTAAAAAAAAATAAGGATAAAAGGTTTCTTCTCCATGGTGACCGATATTGATCACAGTTCATTCGACATCGTTTGACCATTATATGGATTGAAACTTTAAAAGATGCAGAATTAGGGGCGTGGCCAGCCATGGAAGAGTGAGGACGTGCTCTCCCTGAGCTCCTCTGCGGCCCTGGCACTATCCAGCTCCATCCTGCCACCCACGATGGGCAAAACAACAAGGAAGGGTAGAGCCCGAACACCGGCTCCCCTGACGCCCTCACAAGGCAGCTTACCCCGGCTTTTCGCCCGGCAGCTGTCTTCCCCAGGCTCCGGTTCGTCGGGTCCCCATGCGGCTCCCCAAGATGGCGCCGGCGCTGGACACATGCGCCCGCCTCCGATCCCTGCTGATGCCTCCGGCTGTGCTGAAGTGCCGACTATCCGGCACAGATCGTCCTCTCTGCCTCCCCGGCCCTCCACCCCAGCAGCGGCGATGGATCTGCAAGTCTGGGACAAGATCCCTCCGGCTGCCTCAGATCAGCGCTCACCGCTGCTCTCTTCTCCTCTGGCATCTGCTAATGCTCAGGCCCGGCCGACATGTAACGCTCCAACAGTGATCTCCCCAGCGGCGGCTGGCGTGCAGGTTAGTTATGGGGGCACCCCGCAGAGCTCTTCAGCTACAGGTTCAGGGACTGGGGACCCCACTGTCGCCCAAACTTCAGCCCTGCAGCCTCATGCCCTCCCTTTCTGGCCTGACAGGCCGTTGGCTAATATGGACGATCCCTCCATCCATGGGGACCCCGCACTCAGCCCTGCGGACACACAGCGTTCCCTAGGGGGGACCCCCTAACCTGGGGGAGCTACTATTGTGCAGGACTACTCCCATCCTCCCTCTCTCTCACCTGGGCCTTCGTTGGCGGCCTCACCGCGCTGATCCTCAGGTTCTTCCTGGGGTGGACCCCACCAGACCCCACCTGGGGTGTTCCCTGTGAAACCGGTCCGAACATCTACTTCTCCCATCGCAGGGACCCCCTCAGTTGTCCTGTTTGATGACGACACCAGGCCCCCCACGATGGCGGACTTGCGCACTCTTATTTGCTCTCTGCCCACTAAAACGGATCTATCTGATTTTGCTACTAACATACTGCAGGAGTGCAAACGTGAATTCTCTCAAGTCCGCTCTGAGATGGCTGTGATTGACTCCAGGATTGACTCTGTAGTTCAAGACCAAGCATCGTTCACGGCCGCGGTCTCAGACCTGGATGATATCGAGAATCGTAATCGTCGCAACAATATACGGATCCGGGGCCTTCCGGAGTCGGTGTCGGGCCCTGAACTTCTCTCCACCATAACTGGACTGTTTAACAAAATCCTAGGTCGCCCACCGGGCTCCCACATTGAAATTGATAGAGCGCACAGGGCCCTTAGACCCCCCCAACCCGGATGGCTCTAATCCGAGGGATGTCATCTGCCGGATCTATTTCTATATAATCAAGATACAAATCCTGAACAGGGCCCGACGGTCTTCGCCCTTATCATTTGATGGCTCTGCTCTTCAACTTTTACAGGACCTTTCTCGCTATACTTTAGCCCAGAGAGCTGCCCTGCGACCCCTATTGGATCTTCTCAGGGAGCGTAGTATCCCTTACAGATGGGGCTATCCCTTTGCTCTCCACGCGGGACCCAAAGGACGTGCTGTGATACTACGCAAGCCTTCAGACCTTCCAGAGCTTCTTCGTCTCCTGGACCTTCCGGAGGTTTCTCTGGGACCTTGGCCTTCTATCCTCCAACCTGTACCTCCACAACGGAGCCGTGTCCGCCCGCCACACTCTGGTCGTACCGGGTCACCGTGGACGGCCCAGTCGGCCCCTCCTACACAGGGACAGCGTCGCTCCCCAACCCATGATGGTGGATCTACGTTCCCTGTGGATGTGGGCTCCTGAGATGGACGGTGTGACTTAGAAATCTCCGGTTCTACTACTTGTGAGGCGCCATTGCGCAATTAGCCCTCACATGCCCTCCTGGTGGCAGACTTGGTTATTATCATTCTTGTTGAAAGCCAGGGTTTGCAGCTGGCTCGCTTTTTTCTGGTTGTCACATCCCCCGTATAGTTTGAGACACCCTCTGGGGGTCAGTTGATCCCTAGCGACTGTCTCTTTGGATCTATTTGATCCGGTTAGATTGTGTCTATTGTCTTCTTTTATTTATTTATTTATTTATTTTTTATTTTCTACTACTCCTCGCTTTCTTTCTCTTCCCTTGTTTGTCTGTATTTCCCTTTGTTCCTTGTGTTTTTTTGCCCCTTGTTTTGCTACAGGTATGACTCCGCTCAAGATTGCGTCATTTAACGCTAAAGGCCTCAACACTCCTGAGAAGCGATCCCAGGTCCTCCATCACTTTCACCATCAGAGGGCACAGATAGTATGTTTCCAAGAAACCCACTTCAAGGAAGGTAAAGCCCTTGCCATCCGCCACAGGCACTACACATCCTGGCACCTTGCGAATAATGCTGAGAGCAAATCTAAAGGTGTCGCCATAGCGATCCACAAATCTCTGGTTTACCGGGTTCTGGGATGTGTTGCTGACCCTGGGGCGCGATACTTGATTCTGACACTTACTATTGGTGGACGGGAATTCACTATCCTCAATGTCTATGCTCCTAATTGCCGTCAGGTCCCTTTTATTGCAGATTTAATGGATAGGGTTCTGCCCCTGATTCGTGGAACGCTAGTGCTCTGCGGTGACCTTAATCTCACACTCGACCCCACGCTTGATAATGCTTCAGGCAGGGCCTCTCTTTCTTATGCTGCTATTAAAAGGGTGAAAAAAGCTTTCCTCCAGGTACAACTATGTGACCCGTGGCGCATCCACCACCCCGCGGATAGGGACTACACTTTCTTTTCCGCCCCCCATTCCTCATACAGTAGAATAGATTACATTCTGGTTCAGCACTCCGCCCTCTCTTGGCTCGTTTCCACATCTATTGGTAACATTCTCTGGTCCAATCATGCCCCGGTATTCTGCTCCCTGATGCTCCCTTCCTTAGCAAGGACTGAATAGACCTGGCGGTTAAATGAGTCCCTTCTTCTAGACGTAGTGTGCGCTGCGGATCTCCACACCACTGTGACCAATTTCCTCTCTGACCATGCCATAGACCCAACTCCCCTCCCCATGCAATGGGAGGCCATGAAGTGTGTTCTCCGGGGAGTCCTCATTAAGCATGGCGCCCGCCTTAAAAAAGAAAGAGCTTTTGCTTTGAAGACTGCTCTGCAGAAGGTTGCATCCCTGGAACTTCTTCACAAGCGCTCTCTCTCTCACTCTGTCCTCTCTGATCTTCAGAATGCACGCATGGATGCACGACGTCTTTTGGAAACGTCCTATAAACGGATGATCCAAACCTGTCGTAGTAAATTTTATGAATATGGTAATAAGTGCGGGCGCATGCTTGCGAGGGCTCTTAGAGGCCATATTGCTGCTTCCCACGTCCCTGCTGTCAAGACACCATCTGGTCGTATGGTACATACCACTGAGGAGATTGCCTCCTCCTTCCACTCATTTTACTCCCGCTTATATAATCTCCCTAGCCCCCAGGCTGAAGAGCCTATCCTGCCTCCTGGTAGCCCTACGTTAACTCCCGAACAGAGCGCCAGCTTGGAGACCCCGTTCACGGAATTGGAACTGCGGGACGTGATTAAATCCCTCCCGGGGGGTAAGAGCCCTGGTCCTGACGGGTTCACCGCCAATTTTTACAAGTCCCTTTCGACTCTGCTTGCTCCCTTCCTGGTGCGGGTCTTCAATGCTGTCTCCTCTGGCTGCCCTTTTCCATCTCAATCTACCATGGCCCACATTGCAGTCATCCCCAAATCCGATAAGGACCCACATCTTTGTGCTAGCTACCGCCCTATTTCGTTACTGAATGTGGACCTCAAGATGTTTGCCAAATTGCTGGCCAATAGGTTAAATGCGTTCCTGCCTTCCTTGATACACCTTGACCAGATGGGCTTCACTCTCAGGACGTTAGATATTATTCATTATGCGAAATCGACCAATACCCCCCTTATGCTGTTATCCTTAGATGCGGAGAAAGCCTTCGATCGGGTTTCATGGCAGGCGATTCGAACTGCCCTGGTAGGAGTAGGGATAGGCCAGGCCTTCTTGGGGAAAATTCTTAGCCTTTACCAGCAACCCTCTGCTCGTGTTAAAATTAATGGCATGTGTTCCCCTTCCTTCCTCATCCGCAATGGCACGCGTCAAGGCTGTCCGCTATCCCCCCTCCTTTATGTATTGGTTATGGAGCATCTCCTCACCTCTATCCGTGCTAATCCGGATATTACTGGGGTACGGATAGGTGACGTAGAGCATAAATGCGCGGCCTTTGCGGATGACCTTTTGTTATACATAACCAATCCGCGTATTTCACTCCCGTCCTTGCTCCGCGAACTTGCTACATTCGGTGAATGGTCGAACTTTAAAATTAACGCGTCCAAGTCCGAAGCCCTTAATGTCTCTTTACCTCAGGACCTAGTCTCCTCCCTTAAATCCTCGTTCTCTTTCGCTTGGCCATCTACCGGTATAAAAAATCTGGGCATAAAATTATCGGCGGACCTCTCTCAGCTCTTTCAGATAAACTTTTCTCCGCTTCTTCGGCGGTTCCAGGCGGACCTGGACTCCTGGCATCGCCGAGATTTCTCTTGGTTTGGCAGGGTCAATATATTGAAAATAAACTTGCTGCCTAAATTACTCTACCTCTTGCAGACCATCCCTATCCGAATACCGGCACCCTTTTGGATACAGTTGAGACGCTGCTTTACGCGGTTCGTGTGGGCCCCGGGCAAGCCGCGGACGAAGTATGATATTCTAACTCAGCCCAAGGAGTCAGGGGGAGTAGGTCTGCCGGATTGTAGATTATACTATTACTCAACGGCGTACGCCAGACTTCTGGACTTGCTGAGAGTGGATTCAGCAAAGCAATGGGTGCATATGGCGCGGGGTTCTTCCCCTACCTCGCTCTTGGTTCTCCCTTGGGTTATTGGGTCATCTAGTGTCTCTGTCCCTAGCCCCTCCTCCACGACTACCCATACCCTTGCAACACTTGCCTCCATACACAGCAGCCTTTCTCTTATTGACGTCAAGGGCCCTTTAACCCCAATTACAGATCATCCTAATTTTCCACCTGGCAGCTCCGCCCGTCCTTTCCTGACAGGCACGAGCTTGCGCCCTCTCCGATTCTGTCATGTCCTACATGGGTCCTCGTTGAAACCTCTTAATCAGCTAATAGAGCCCTCTACTACTCGCCCCGGTCACACTTTCCAATATCTCCAGCTCCAACACTTTTACTCGTCCATGCGCAAAACCCACGCTCTGTCTAGATCCCTAACGTCATTCGAACAAATGTGTCTGGCCCCTTCGGCAGTGTTCAGGGATATTTTCACCATCTACAACCTGCTCACCCTCCAACACTCTACCCAACTCCCCCCTTTCTGTTCAGCCTGGGAACGTGACTTGGATGTGCAGCTCACCCCTTCTCAGTGGAGGAGAGCCTTCCTCCTGACTCACAAGGCGCTGATTCCCACAAAGGCGCAGGAGACAAATTATAAGGTCCTGTCTAGATGGTACAGAGTCCCTGCTCTCCTACATAAATGGTTCCCGACTGTTTCCAATAACTGTTGGAGATGTTTGTCGGAAGAAGGCACCATGCTTCATGTCTGGTGGCAATGCCCCCTCCTGCGACCTTTTTGGGACTCAGTGCATAAAGTCACGCAGAGCGTGACAGAGATTCCTATTCCCAATACGCCTGAATCCCTCTTACTGTCCATATTTGACCTGACTATCCCAGCCTACAAAGCCTCCCTCCTGAAATATATGCTTCAAGCCGCTAGAACGGTCATCCCTCGTCATTGGAAGTCATCTTCCCCCCCTGTACTCAAGGAGTGGTTTGAGGAAATTGCTCTTCACCAAAGAATGGAAGACCTGATCTGTGTTGCCCCTCCAGATATTGCTCGTTTTACTAAAGTATGGAGCCCCTGGGAGCTGTTTCGCACTTCTGACGAATTCCGGGAAGCGTGTCTGTAGCAAGTGTTCGTATAGGGTTCCCCCCTTTCCTCCCCTCCTTTCTCCCTTGTCGTTTCTCTCTCTCTTGTCCGTGTCTTGTTTTTTCGTCCCTTGTAATTGTTGAATTTTTATTTTTTTATTTTTTCTCTTTTTGGTACTATTCCTCTTTTGCGGTTATTACTGTTATTGGGTTAGGCTCCCAATTGTATTGAAAAACTATTGTTGCCTTATGTATTCTACACTCACCAGTAAGAATCTTGTATCTACCTTGTAACCTTGTCAATACTTTTTCTGGAAAACAATAAACGTTTTGAATGGAAAAAGATGCAGAATTAAAAATAATAATGCTGAGCATCACTTGTGGCCTATGCACTTTGTACAATGATCACAGAAAAATGGAAAAAAATTTGTTTCAAAATTTTTTATAGTTTCACACTACCAAAGAGCAGCTTTAAAAAATTAGACAGAAATTAATTGGTACTATATATAATAAGTATCTACTTTACCTTATGGTCAACAATAGGCGTTCTGCTGGGGAAACACAGCGGCGGAAAGTGGTGTCTTGTCTTTAAATGTGAGGTGACACCCGTTGTAAAAGATCATCAAAACTTTCTACCGTCACCCGTAAGAATTTTTCAGGATAATTCCTCAATTCGGGAAACAGAGTTTCAAAAACTCCCCTTCTTATTCTTGCAGAGGTTATTGGATGCACCCAATAGCGACGCTTTCTACGCTGTCTGCCTCGAAGACGTCTTCTCCAGCGCGAAACCAGAATTAGAGCCTGAAATCCAAAACGAATATGGTCCGGCATCATCTTTGCAATCTGTGACAAAGTAAGTGACCTTCAGTTTTCTTTTATAGCCACTTGTAGTATTTGCTTAACAGATTGCATCTTTTTATCTCTGAAATTTGAATACCGGATCCGTCTTTCCGTTTAAAAAACGGAAGAAAACGGAACAGACCGATCCGCTATTACGATGGATCCGTCGAAAAGTGTATACCGTATGCAACGGATTGACGGATCCGGCTTTAATTTCTCTCGACGGAACGACGGATCCGTTGCATTAAAAATATCCAATAATGTTGACGGATCCGGCAGGCAATTCCGGCGAAGGAACTGCTTGCCGGATCACTCTGCCGCAAGTGTGAAAGTAGCCTAAGACATCCAGGAAATTCCTGAACCCCTGAACCAATCTGGGTGATTTTTGGATAGGTTGTTCACCCAGATCGAGTCTATTAGGGGATGTAACTTTTATGGGGATATGTGGTGTTTTGAGGTGTTTTCTGTGATTGGGAAAAATGTGTATTTTATGCCTGTGAGTAATTAAGTCCATTGTGTTTGTTAAATATATCACAGGCAGAGTCCATTGTGTTGTTAATTGTTTCACAGACAATGCCTATTCTGTCAATGATTGTGTCACAGACAATGCCATTGTGTTTGTTGAATGTATAGTTTTTGTGTTTAACCGCCTCCGGACCGCCGAACGCAGCGACGCGTCCTGGAGGCGGTCGATTCATTCCTCCTGGACGCATATACGCGTCCTCTCGCGAGACGCGAGATTTCGGTCAGAGCCGGTCCGCGCATGCGCATCGCAGGCCGGCAAAAGTTCAAGGAGTATTTCGTCAGCAACCTGCCAGCCAATGATCGTCACTGGCAGGTTGCTGATTTTTTTAAAATCGAATCAGAAGCCATCTAACACCTTATATTTATAAATTAAGTGGCTTCTCTGCTCCTCTGCTGGTCCTTTTGGTCGGTTGGTTCCAGCAGAGGAGCAGACATCACTGTGAGTACCCACCAACACCACACTTAGCCCCCAGATCACCCTCCATCACCCCCTTCACCCCAATTAACCCCTTGATCGCCCCCTGTCAATCACCTAGTGAAAGGGAAAAAAGTGATCAGTGTAAACTGTCACATTTTTTTTTTCACTGGTATTGACTGATAGTTTTAGTTTAGGCCCCTTGGTTAGGTAGTTTAGCGTCGGTTAGCGCCCAGCCCACCGCACCGCAGTCACTTATTCGCTGATTAGCGTATCGCTAATCAGCATTTGTACTTTTATAGTATCTGTAAGTGATCAAAACTGATCACAGTCAGATCTATAATAGTATTAGTGTCACCTTAGCTCGCCCTCCACCCAAAACGCAGTGTTTGCCCGATCAGGCCTGATCGGTCGCCCACACGTGCGTTCACCCCAGTGACAAAAAAATTATTATTTTTTGATCACTGCACAATCACTTTTCAAGCGCTGCGGCCAGTCCCCAACTTCAGCCGCACCTGTAGTTCCCCCTTTCACCGCCGAGTCTGGAGTTCGGGTTGAGACAGCTCAGATCGGTTCGGCCCTGGGATTTTTTGAGCTGTTCTTGACTGCGGAGCTCTTGGACTTAGTCGTGGCAGAAACAAATCGGTATGCCACTCAATTTATAGCCGCCAACCCGGGAAGCTTTTATGCCCAGCCTTTCCGGTGGAAACGAGTCCAAGTTTCCGAAATTAAAATTTTTCTGGGCCTTCTCCTGAACATGGGTCTAACCAAAAAGCATGAATTGCGGTCATATTGGTCCACGAACCCAATTCATCACATGCCCATGTTCTCTGCTGCTATGTCCAGGACACGTTTTGAGACCATCCTGCGTTTCCTGCACTTTAGCGACAACAGCACCTCCCGTCCCAGAGGCCACCCAGCTTTTGACCGGCTCCACAAAATTCGGCCCCTCATAGACCACTTCAACCAGAAATTTGCAGATTTGTATACCCCTGAGCAAAACATCTGCGTAGACGAGTCCCTTATACATTTTACCGGGCGCCTTGGCTTCAAACAATACATCCCAAGCAAGCGCGCCCGGTATGGGGTCAAATTGTATAAGCTCTGTGAAAGGGCCACAGGCTATACCCACAAATTTCGGATCTATGAGGGAAAAGATCAGACCCTGGAGCCGGTCGGTTGCCCTGACTACCTGGGGAGCAGTGGGAAGATAGTCTGGGACTTGGTGTCACCCTTATTTGGCAAGGGGTACCATCTTTATGTGGACAATTTTTACACAAGTGTGCCCCTCTTCAGGCATTTGTTCCTAGAACAGATTGGCTGCTGTGGCACCGTGCGACCTAGTCGCCGGGGCTTCCCCCAACGAGCCGGTTACCACCCGTCTTGCAAGGGGGAGAGGGCTGCCATGTGTAACGAAGAACTGCTCGCGGTGAAATGGAGAGACAAGCGTGACGTTTACATGCTCTCCTCCATTCACGCAGACACGACAATACAAATTAAATGGGCAAACCGTGTCATTGAAAAGCCCCTCTCAGTCCACGACTATAATTTGCTCATGGGAGGGGTGGACTTCAATGACCAGATGTTGGCTCCCTATTTCGTTTCCCGACGCACCAGACGCTGGTATAAGAAGGTGTCTGTATATTTGATTCAATTCAAAAGTTTTGTTCTCTACAGTATGGCTGGGAGAACGGGATTCTTCCTCAAATTTCAGGAAGAGATCATCGCGAACCTCCTGTATCCAGGAGGTTCCATGGCCCCATCCACCAGTGTAGTTAGCCGTCTACACGAGCGACATTTTCCCAGTGTCGTTGCTGGTACCTCAACCCAACCGTCACCCCGAAAAAGATGTTGTGTCTGTAGCAGGAGTGGAATAAGGCGTGACACCCGCTATTTCTGTCCTGACTGCCCTGACCACCCTGCCCTATGCTTAGGGGAGTGTTTCCGGAAGTACCACACACAGGTACACTTAGCATAGGGATTGCGTTTCACAGGACAGGCACACAGGGGTCTTAGGGCCCTTTCACTCACAGCTGCTGCAAACCTCTCCTTTCACCTGGGATAAAGTGCATAATGTACTTCGCCACATCTTTGGGCGATTTGCGCTTTGCACATTGTCCCATGGGGAAGGAGAGGTTTGTCCTATAAAGGTAAAAAAAAAAAAAAAAAAAATCACCGATAAGCAAAAAAGTTAACGTTCAGTTCAAAAGTTATTATAAAGTTATTAAATCGACTAGCTGCAGCACTGATGTGCATTCTGACAGAAGCATTGCGCTGCTGTCAGATTACACAAAAGTCAGTGTATGCGGCGCTGCAAGACGAGATTTCTCCTCTGCAGTAAAAGATACGTTTGCCGAGGCATATGAGCTGAGGAGCGGTGTTCATATACTTTGGCAAACACTTTGTATATATAAAAAAAAAAATAATCCCGGCTATGATTTATTCATCCACATCGATTGATGTGAATGGAGAAATCGGGTTTGCCAGGGCATACGAGCTAAGTGGATTTGGATGTTGGGCGGAGCTCCTATGTCCTGGCAGGGGCTCACATTAGGTGGGCAAAGGGGCCCACATTCCAAAGAGCACCTTTCGGATTTCACCAGCCATTTTTTACAGATTTTGATTTCAAACTACTTACCGCACATTAGAGCCCCTAGAATGCCAGGGCAGTATAACTACCCCACAAGTGACCCCATTTTGGAAAGAAGACACCCCAAGGTATTCCGTGAGGGGCATGGCGAGTTCCTAGAATTTTTTATTTTTTGTCACAAGTTAGCGGAAAATGATGATTTTTATTTTTTTTTTCTCTTACAAAGTCTCATATTCCATTAACTTGTGACAAAAAATAAAAACTTCCATGAACTCACTATGCCCATCACGAAATACCTTGGGGTGTCTTCTTTCCAAAATGGGGTCACTTGTGGGGTAGTTATACTGCCCTGGCATTCTAGGGGCCCTAATGTGTGGTAAGTAGTTTGAAATCAAAATCTGTAAAAAATGGCCGGTGAGATCCGAAAGGTGCTCTTTGGAATGTGGGCCCCTTTGCCCACCTAGGCTGCAAAAAAGTGTCACACATGTGGTATTGCCGTACTCAGGAGAAGTTGGGCAATGTGTTTTGGGGTGTCATTTTACATATACCCATGCTGGGTGAGATAAATATCTTGGTCAAATGCCAACTTTGTATAAAGAAATTGGAAAAGCTGTCTTTCGCCAAGATATTTCTCTCACCCAGCATGGGTATATGTAAAATGACACCCCAAAACACATTGCCCAACTTCTCCTGAGTACGGCAATACCATATGTGTGACACTTTTTTGCAGCCTAGGTGGGCAAAGGGGCCCACATTCCTTTTAGGAGGGCATTTTTAGACATTTGGATTCCAGAATTCTTCTCACTCTTTAGGGCCCCTAAAATGCCAGGGCAGTATAAATACCCCACATGTGACCCCATTTTGGAAAGAAGACACCCCAAGGTATTTGGGCAATGTGTTTTGGGGTGTCATTTTACATATACCCATGCTGGGTGAGATAAATATCTTGGTCAAATGCCAACTTTGTATAAAAAAATGGTAAAAGTTGTCTTTTGCCAAGATATTTCAAGGGGACTATAATATACAGTATTTTGATTGCTTTTAAAATGTAATGCATTATCTCTATAATGCATTACATTTCAATAGCAATGCTATTCAAACATTGACCAGCAGGCTGCGCCAGAGAGGCACAGCCTGCTGGAGATAACTGAAGACAGGCTCGGGCCCCTGATCGGAAACAAGGTAAGCTTCCCAACACATCAGCACCCCGCAATCGCATTTTCGGGGTGCTGATGGGAGACAGAGGGAGTCCGCTCCCTCTGTCACCACTTTACATGCAGCGGGCGCCATTCCGCCCCGCATGGAAAGGGTTAAACAGCCCGGATTGGCACTCCTGCCGGTCCGGGCTGTTAGAGCAGGGCCCCGGCTCTCATGTGAGAGCAGGGCCCCGGCTCTCATGTGAGAGCTGGGGGAGCCGTGCAGCGCTTAGACTGGGCCGCCGTAAAAACGCGTCGGCCCAGCCTAAGGCCCCTTAGTGACCGCTGCAAAAAGGCGTATGGGTGGTCACTAAGGGGTTAAAACCCCAGAAAATGATGGGTGTATTTCTATCTTAAATTGCACACTGACTAATACAGATGTAGATTGCCAAAAAAGTCTTTTTTTGGTAACAGAATATGAAAGCTGTATATATTAAACTTAAATTTAACACTTGCAGATCTGGAAAATACTGTTTTTTGGAGAAAAAAAATTGTGTGTTTTTAAAACCCCAGAAAATGATGGGTGTATTTCTACCTTAAATTGCACACTGACTAATCCAGATATTGTAGTTTGCCCAAAAAAATTGTGATTTGCAATGTTCCAAAAGCTCAGATGCAGTGCAGGGCAGGGCAAGGCCTCTTTCACACGACTGTATGGCTTTTTTAGTGTTTTGCGGTCCGTTTTAAACGGATCCGTTGTTCCGTTTTTTGTTTCCGTTTTTCCGTATGGCATATACAGTATACAGTAATTTCATAGAAAAAATTGGGCTGGGCATAACATTTTCAATAGATGGTTCCGCAAAAAACACAACGGATACGGAAGACATACGGATGCATTTCCGTATGCATTCCGTTTTTTTTGCGGACCCATTGACTTTAATGGAGCCACGGAATGGAGCCATGATTTGCGGCCAAATATAGGACATGTTCTATCTTTCAACGGAACGGAAAAACGGAAATACGGAAACAGAATGCATTCGGAGTACATTCCGTTTTTTTTGCGGAACCATTGAAATGAATGGTTCCGTATACGGAATGCAAAAAACGGCCCGCAAAACGGAAAAAAAAACGGTCGTGTGAAAGAGGTCTAAAACGATTGTGTCCTGCACCCACACAACTATTTCTAGGTAGATCGCTGAGTTAGATTCTCTCCTATTCTCTCCCTGAAATCCCAAGTCCAGCAGCATCCTCTCCCTACACTTGTAACAGCAGAGTGATGTGCAGCGCTACGTGACTCAAGCTTATATAGAGCCTGGGTCACATGCTGCTCTGGCCAATCACAGCCATGCCATTAGTAGGCATGGCTGTGATGGCCTCTTGGGGCAAGTAGTATGACGCTTGTTGATTGGCTGCTGTGCAGCCTTTCAAAAAGCGCCAAGAAAGCTACGAACACCGAACCCGAACTTTTTTACGGAAATGTTCGGGTTCCTGTCCGGGGTCCAAAAAACCTAAAGTTCGGTACAAACCCGAACTTTACAACCCTAATTGTGAGCCAAAACCAGGATTGGAGACTGCACCGACATAAGGTAGAAGGACTCATGCACTCGAATGTATTTTTGGTCCACATCCGATCCGCATTTTTTGCAGATCAGATGTGGAACCATTCATTTTAATGGGGCTGCAAAAGACGCGGACAGCATGCCGTGTTCTGTCCGCATCTGTTGTTCCGTTCCGCTGCCCTGCAAAAAATGGCTGTGAGTTTGAATCCTGACAGAAACATTTCAAAAATAGAGGCTATTAGTGTCTACCTACTGACAATGCTTGGGGAAATCCCCTTCATCTTCATAGCACTGACTCCATATATGGAAATAAAAGAGGGACTCCTAAGCCTTGTAAGGAGTCAGAGAACGGACTCCTATGCGAACCAGAACACTGCCAGAGTCCAGAATCACATGCCTGTGGCTATTCAACGGTCTGATGTTCAGCGGTGTAATTTATCGCCGTCTACATCACTGTGCAGTGCACCAAGATTCATAGCTAATCCCTTCTGTTATACAAAAATAAAAGCATACAGCAGCCTTCAGCAGAAGTGTAGCTAGGCTTTATTACACCCGGGGCAAGGATCGTGTAACCCCCCCCGCCGCCCTCTCTGCACACATGCCACTCAAATATACATAAAGAAGAAAAACTAAAGAGGAGTGGCATATATATTTTTTTTGCACTAAGCCACTCCTCTAACTCCCCCCAAATGCAGAACTATACTCACCCTGTCCCACCTAATAAAATCTATCATCGGTTACAGGGCGGTACCAATATACCTCGCCAGGGTGTTACTAGGGACTTGAAACATCAGGGGCACAAGCCCAAGGCATATGTCTACCTAGGGTTGCCACCCGTCCGGGATTCACCCGGACAGTCCGGGTTTGTAATTCTGTGCCCGGGTACAAGCCTTTCTTAGACCCGGGCACAGGATTCATTCAAACTGCAGTGTGTCCGATAGCATAAGCTGTCACTCACTGTGGCGGCCGGGTGATCAGCTGAGCGCAGCGCTCCCTGAGTGACAGACAGTCTCTCCCTCCTATAGTCTACTCTACACAGTGATGCCTAGGCAGCGTGCGCACTCCCCAGCCTCAGAGTCAGTCAGTCAGAGCGCTGCCTGTGTTCACTCACTGTTCAGCAGCTTCAGTTCACTTCAGTCTCTCTCGCTCCTCCTTGCTCCTCCTCTGCCTCCCAGTCCCTCCCTCCTTCTCTCTGATAAGGAAGTCAGGTCCACAGGAAGTGACACTGACATCAGAGAGAGAGGCAGGGAGCAGAGCTCTGTGGGAGAATTGAAATCATTCTTCTTCTCCAAATCTCCAGACTAGTCCTGTCCAGCAGCTCCACCAGCAGCCTTCCCAAGTAGACAGTAGTGCCCACTGCCCAGCCCTGTGCCCTGCCTGCAGACAGTGGTTTTTCGTTTTTCAACTGTGACCAAGAAGACAGTCCTGAGTCCTGACACCTGTCCTAGATAGTCTGTCACTTCTAAAAAGGTATAAATACATTACACACTTCAAATGTTTTATAACAGTGTTTAACCGCCTCCGGACCGCCTAACGCAGATTCGCGTTCCGGAGGCGGCAGCGCTGCGTAGAGTCACGCATATACGCGTCATCTCGCGAGACGCGAGATTTCGCTCAAAGCCGGCCCGCGCATGCGCATCGCGGTCCGGCAAAAGTTAAAGAACAATTTCGTCACCAGCCTGCCAGCAATGATCATTGGCTGGCAGGCTGGCGATTTTCAAAAAAACGAATCACAAGCCATATAACAGATCATATTAGTAAATATGATCTGTTATATGGCTTGTCTGCTCCTCTGCTGGTCCTTTTCGTCGGTTGGATCCAGCAGAGGAGCAGACTTTCACAGTGAGTAGCACCAACACTACACCTTAGCCCCAGATCACCACCTGCACCCCAATTAACCCTTTGATCACCCCTGTCAATCACTTAGTGAAAGACAAAAAGTGATCAGTGTAAACTGACACTTTTTTTTTTCACTAGTATTGGCTGTTAGGTTTTAGGATAGTTTAGGCCCCTTTGTTAGGTAGTTAGCGTCGGTTAGAGCCCACCGCACCGCAGTCACTGATTCGCTGATTAGCATATCGCTAATCAGCATTTGTACTTTTTTAGTATCTGTAAGTGATCAAAACTGATCACGGTCAGATCTATAATAGTATTAGTGTCACTTTAGTTCGCCCTCCACCCAAAACGCAGTGTTTGCCCGATCAGGCCTGATCGGTCGCCCACACGTGCGTTCACCCACGCCCGCCCCACCGCAGTGACAAAAAAAAATTTTTTTTTGATCACTGCACAATCACTTTACAAGCTCTGCGGCGATAAAAAAATCCGTTTTGATATTTTTTATCAACCGCAGCGGCCTCCGGTACTTCGCTAGCCTCCCCTTTGTAAGACAGGCTTGCTTTTTTTCTTGGGTAGTCTCAGGGAATACCCCTAAATTTAGTAGTCCAAATGGCAAACAGGGGATATTCTTCTGAAGAGGCCTACAGGATTCTGACCCAGTCGGATGAGGAATGGGAACCCTCATCTGACGAATCTAGCGGGTCAGAATATGAACCTGTAGAAAGCAGTGGCTCTCTGACCCAAAGTTCGGACGAGGAGGTGGAGGTCCCTGATAGAACCAGGCGTACCCGGGCCCGTGTTGCTAGACCACAGGTTGCGCAGGATCCGCTTCAAGAACAGCAGAGTGGGGCTGGCGCCGCCGGATCACGTGGTGAGGCATACACCAGCAGCGCAGCCCTCCCTGGACCTAGTACCAGCACTGCCGTACAACATGGTGACGTGGCGAGCACCAGAAGGGCAGTTGAAGCTGGTACGGTGGCACGTGCAGTAGTTACCCCGTTGCAGCCACCGCACAGACAGGCCCGTAGAGCCCCTAGAATCCCTGAGGTGCTGGCAAACCCTGATTGGCAGTCACCAACTTCAGCCGCACCATTAGTTCCCCCTTTCACCGCCCAGTCTGGAGTTCGGGTTGAGACGGCTCAGATCGGTTCGGCCCTGGGATTTTTTGAGCTGTTCTTGACTGCGGAGCTCTTGGACTTAGTCGTGGCAGAGACAAACCGGTATGCCACACAATTTATATCCGCCAACCCGGGAAGCTATTATGCCCAGCCTTTCCGGTGGAAACCAGTCCAAGTTTCCGAAATTAAAAATTTTCTGGGCCTTCTCCTCAACATGGGTCTAACTAAAAAGCATGAATTGCGGTCATATTGGTCCACGAACACGATTCATCATATGCCCATGTTCTCTGCTGCTATGTCCAGGACACGATTTGAGGCCATCCTCCGTTTCCTGCATTTTAGCGACAACACCACCTCCCGTCCCAGAGGCCACCCAGCTTTTGACCGGCTCCACAAAATTCGGCCCCTCATAGACCACTTCAACCAGAAATTTGCAGATTTGTATACCCCTGAGCAAAACATCTGCGTAGACGAGTCCCTTATACATTTTACCGGGCGCCTTGGCTTCAAACAATACATCCCAAGCAAGCGTGCCTGGTATGGGGTCAAATTGTATAAGCTCTGTGAAAGGGCCACAGGCTATACCCACAAATTTCGGATCTATGAGGGAAAAGATCAGACCCTGGAGCCGGTCGGTTGCCCTGACTACCTGGGGAGCAGTGGGAAGACAGTCTGGGACTTGGTGTCACCCTTATTCGGCAAGGGGTACCATCTTTATGTGGACAATTTCTACACAAGTGTGGCCCTCTTTAGGCATTTGTTTCTAGAACGGATTTGCGCCTGTGGCACCGCGCGAACTAGTCGCGTGGGCTTCCCCCAACGGCTCGTTACCACCCGTCTTGCAAGGGGGGAGAGGGCTGCTTTGTGTAACGAAGAACTGCTTGCGGTGAATTGGAGAGACAAGCGTGACTTTACATGCTCTCCTCCATTCACGCAGACACGACAATACAAATTGAGCGAGCAACCCGTGTCATTGAAAAGCCCCTCTCAGTCCACGACTATAATTTGCTCATGGGGGGGGTGGACTTCAATGACCAGATGTTGTCTCCGTATTTTTTTTTTTAAATCAAATCGTTTTTATTGAACAATAAATACATAGTAAAACATAAAACAATACGTTGTATTTTCCTTTCTTTACATTATCCACCGTGTGGAATCAGTGAACAACAGTAGTCATAGAGATACCAACACACAGTTTTATCACGTATCTATACATTACGTGTACACTTGCTAAAACAAATATTTTAGACATAGAATTACCAATATCTTAACCTTCCCAACATCCCTCCCCCCCTCACCCTGCCCTAACCCCCCCAACCCTAACAACTGATCTTGACCGTCACGAGCCTATATAACCACATGGGTATGAGATAACCATTCACTCCACATTTTATCAAACTTCTGAGGACACCCTCTCTTCACATACACCCCTTTTTCAAGTATCAGCATGTCATGCACCTTCCGTTCAAACTCACTCAGTGTAGGCGGACTTCCCTGGATCCACCTCATAGCAATCAGTTTCCTGGCCACATATAGCAATCTCCCCACAGCTACCTTAACCAGTTCAGTCCCTCCAATCTCAGACACATACCCCAGAATACACACCTTAGGATCTTTTTGAATTTTCAATGTCAGTTTGCTATTAATCATATTCCTAACATCCTCCCAATAATTACCAACTACTGGACAAGACCACAGCATATGCAACAAGTCTGCACCATCTTCCATACACTTTGGACACTTGTCATCACTTCTCACTCCTATCTTTTTCAGGAACACCGGTGTTTTGTACACTCTATGTATGATAAATAGTTGGGACAGTTTGCCCTGTTCACTCAAGGACACCTTGGGGACTCCTTGTTGTCTCCGTATTTAGTTTCCCGCAGAACCAGACGCTGGTATAAGAAGGTGTCTGTATATTTAATTCAATTGGCTCTGTACAATAGTTTTGTTCTCTACAGTAAGGCTGGGAGAACAGGATCCTTCCTCAAATTCCAGGAAGAGATCATTGAGAACCTCCTGTATCCAGAAGGTTCCGTGGCCCCATCCACCAGTGTAGTTAGCCATCTACACGAGCGACATTTCCCCAATGTCGTTCCTGGTACCTCAACCCAACCGTCACCCCGAAAAAGATGTCGTGTCTGTAGCAGGAGTGGAATAAGGCGTGACACCCGCTATTTCTGTCCTGACCACCCTGCCCTATGCTATGGAGAGTGTTTCCGGAAGTACCACACACAGGTACACCTAGCATAGGGATTGCATCTCACAGGACAGGCACACAGGGCTATTAGGGCCCTTTTACTCACAGCTGCTGCAAACCTCTCCTTTCACCTGGGATAAAGTGCATAACGTACTTCGCCACATCTTTGGCCGATTTGCGCTTTGCACATTGTCCCATGGGGAAGGAGAGGTTTGTTCTATAAAGGTAAAAAAAACTAAACAAAAAAAAAAATACCGGTAAGTATAAAAGTTAACGTTCAGTTAAAAAAGTTAAAAAAAGTTTATATGTTCTGTTCAAAAGTTAATAAATTTATTGCGTTGCGGCCTGGTTTTTTCTTTTGTTTTTTTTACCTTCCAGGTGGACCAACCGATCGACTAGCTGCAGCACTGATGTGCATTCTGACAGAAGCATTGCGCTGCTGTCAGATTACACGCAAGTCGGTGTATGCGGCGCTGCAAGACGAGATCTCTCCTCTGCAGTAAAATATACGTTTGCCGAGGCATATGAGCTGAGGAGGTGGCGGTGTTCATATACTTTGGCAAACACTTTGTATATATATAAAAAAAAATCCCGGCAAGGATTTATTCATCCACATCGATTGATGTGAATGGAGAAATCTGGTTTGCCAGGGCATACGAGCTAAGTGGGTATGGATGTTGGGCGGAGCTCCTATGTCCTGGCAGACGCCTTTCCCCTCCTTTTTCTTTTTTTGGCAGAGATTTTTTCATCCACATTGATCGATGCAAATGAAGAAATCTGTGCCGTTCATTTTTTTCTTTTAGCCCAGAGGCTGAACGGAAAAAAAAAATCTCATTACCTGTATGCTCAATATAAGGAGAATAGCAGAAACTCCTAATGCTGGGCATACATGTAATGATTGCGGAGACCCTCAAATGCCAGGGCAGTACAAACACCCCACAAATAACACCATTTTGGAAAGAAGACACCCCAAGGTATTCGCTGAGGGGCATATTGAGTCCATGAAAGATTGAAATTTTTGTCCCAAGTTAGCGGAAAGGGAGACTTTGTGAGAAAAAAAACAAAAAAATCAATTTCCGCTAACTTGTGGCAAAAAAATTTTTTTCTATGAACTCGCCATGCCCCTCATTGAATACCTTGGGGTGTCTTCTTTCCAAAATGGGGTCACATGTGGGGTATTTATACTGCCCTGGCATTTTAGGGGCCCCAAAGCGTGAGAAGAAGTCTGGTATCCAAATGTCTAAAAATGCCCTCCTAAAAGGAATGTGGGCCCCTTTGCGCATCTAGGCTGCAAAAAAGTGTCACACATGTGGTATCGCCGTACTCAGGAGAAGTTGGGGAATGTGTTTTGTGGTGTCATTTTACATATACCCATGCTGGGTGAGAGAAATATCTTGGTCAAATGCCAACTTTGTATAAAAAAATGGGAAAAGTTGTCTTTTGCCAAGATATTTCTCTCACCCAGCATGGGTATATGTAAAATGACACCCCAAAACACATTCCCCAACTTCTCTTGAATACGGAGATACCACATGTGTGACACTTTTTTGCAGCCTAGGTGGGCAAAGGGGCCCACATTCCAAAGAGCACCTTTCGGATTTCACAGGCCATTTTTTACAGAATTTGATTTCAAACTCCTTACCACACATTTGGGCCCCTAGAATGCCAGGGCAGTATAGCTACCCCACAAGTGACCCCATTTTGGAAAGAAGACACCCCAAGGTATTCCGTGAGGGGCATGGCGAGTTCCTAGAATTTTTTATTTTTTGTCACAAGTTAGTGGAAAATGATGATTTATTTTTTTTTCTTACAAAGTCTCATATTCCACTAACTTGTGACAAAAAATAAAAACTTCCATGAACTCACTATGCCCATCAGCGAATACCTTGGGGTGTCTTTTTTCCAAAATGGGGTCACTTGTGGGGTAGTTATACTGCCCTGGCATTCTAGGGGCCCAAATGTGTGGTAAGGAGTTTGAAATCAAATCCTGTAAAAAATGGCCGGTGAAATCCGAAAGGTGCTCTTTGGAATGTGGGCCCCTTTGCCCACCTAGGCTGCAAAAAAGTGTCACACATGTGGTATCTCCGTATTCAGGAGAAGTTGGGGAATGTGTTTTGGGGTGTCATTTTACATATACCCATGCTGGGTGAGAGAAATATCTTGGTCAAATGCCAACATTGTATAAAAAAATGGGAAAAGTTGTCTTTTGCCAAGATATTTCTCTCACCCAGCATGGGTATATGTAAAATGACACCTAAAACACATTCCCCAACTTCTCCTGAATACGGAGATACCACATGTGTGACACTTTTTTGCAGCCTAGGTGGGCAAAGGGGCCCACATTCCAAAGAGCACCTTTCGGATTTCACAGGCCATTTTTTACAGAATTTTATTTCAAACTCCTTACCACACATTCGGGCCCCTAGAATGCCAGGGCAGTATAACTACCCTACAAGTGACCCCATTTTGGAAAGAAGACACCCCAAGGTATTCGCTGATGGGCATAGTGAGTTCATGGAAGTTTTTATTTTTTGTCACAAGTTAGTGGAATATGAGACTTTGTAAGAAAAAAAAATAAATCATCATTTTCCACTAACTTGTGACAAAAAATAAAAAATTCTAGGAACTCGCCATGCCCCTCATGGAATACCTTGGGGTGTCTTCTTTCCAAAATGGGGTCACTTGTGGGGTAGCTATACTGCCCTGGCATTCTAGGGGCCCAAATGTGTGGTAAGGAGTTTGAAATCAAATTCTGTAAAAAATGGCCTGTGAAATCCGAAAGGTGCTCTTTGGAATGTGGGCCCCTTTGCCCACCTAGGCTGCAAAAAAGTGTCACACATGTGGTATCTCCGTATTCAGGAGAAGTTGGGGAATGTGTTTTGGGGTGTCATTTTACATATACCCTACAAGTGACCCCATTTTGGAAAGAAGACACCCCAAGGTATTCGCTGATGGGCATAGTGAGTTCATGGAAGTTTTTATTTTTTGTCACAAGTTAGTGGAATATGAGACTTTGTAAGAAAAAAAAAAATAAAAAAAATCATCATTTTCCACTAACTTGTGACAAAAAAAATAAAATTCTAGGAACTCGCCATGCCCCTCACGGAATACCTTGGGGTGTCTTCTTTTCAAAATGGGGTCACTTGTGAGGTAGTTATACTGCCCTGGCATTCTAGGGGCCCAAATGTGTGGTAAGGAGTTTGAAATCAAATTCTGTAAAAAATGGCCTGTGAAATCCGAAAGGTGCTCTTTGGAATGTGGGCCCCTTTGCCCACCTAGGCTGCAAAAAAGTGTCACACATGTGGTATCTCCGTATTCAGGAGAAGTTGGGGAATGTGTTTTGGGGTGTCATTTTACATATACCCATGCTGGGTGAGAGAAATATCTTGGCAAAAGACAACTTTTCCCATTTTTTTATACAAAGTTGGCATTTGACCAAGATATTTCTCTCACCCAGCATGGGTATATGTAAAATGACACCCCAAAACACATTCCCCAACTTCTCCTGAGTACGGCGATACCACATGTGTGACACTTTTTTACAGCCTAGGTGGGCAAAGGGGCCCACATTCCAAAGAGCACCTTTCGGATTTCACCGGCCATTTTTTACAGAATTTGATTTCAAACTCCTTACCACACATTTGGGCCCCTAGAATGCCAGGGCAGTATAACTACCCCACAAGTGACCCCATTTTGGAAAGAAGACACCCCAAGGTATTCGCTGATGGGCATAGTGAGTTCATAGGACTTTTTATTTTTTGTCACAAGTTAGTGGAATATGAGACTTTGTAAGAAAAAAAAAAATAAATCATCATTTTCCGCTAACTTGTGACAAAAAATAAAAAGTTCTATGAACTCACTATGCCCATCAGTGAATACCTTAGGGTGTCTACTTTTCGAAATGGGGTCATTTGTGGGGTGTTTGTACTGTCTGGGCATTGTAGAACCTCAGGAAACATGACAGGTGCTCAGAAAGTCAGAGCTGCTTCAAAAAGCGGAAATTCACATTTTTGTACCATAGTTTGTAAACGCTATAACTTTTACCCAAACCATTTTTTTTTTACCCAAACATTTTTTTTTTATCAAAGATATGTAGAACAATAAATTTAGAGCAAAATTTATATATGGATGTCTTTTTTTTTGCAAAATTTTACAACTGAAAGTGAAAAATGTCATTTTTTTGCAAAAAAATCGTTAAATTTCGATTAATAACAGAAAAAGTAAAAATGTCAGCAGCAATGAAATACCACCAAATGAAAGCTCTATTAGTGAGAAGAAAAGGAGGTAAAATTCATTTGGGTGGTAAGTTGCATGACCGATCAATAAACGGTGAAAGTAGTGTAGGTCAGAAGTGTAAAAAGTGGCCTGGTCTTTAAGGGTGTTTAAGCTAGGGGGGCTGAGGTGGTTAAATAGGTTTCTGATTCTGAATCTGTCAATCATCAGAAAAAAACGTTATGTTATGTAGCTGACTGACATAATAGCGATGGGCTAATGTCAGCAGTACATACCAGTGTGTTTTAACTCCCTGCCTGCCGCTGCCGCTGTTCTCTTAAAATAAAGACTTTTAATATGCTAATGAGCCTCTAGGTGCTATGAGAGCGTTGCTGCAGCACCTAGAGGCTCCGTCTATTCACCCTTTGGCAGTGGCACGCCCATGTCCAGTTGATTGACGTCCGAGTTCTCCTCTTCGTCCCGTAAATCCCAACGCCTGCGCCGTCCCGTTTAGTATTCGGGGCAGGCGCGGGATTTACGGTACGAAGAGGGGAACTCGGACGTCAACTGGACATGGGTGTCCCACTGCCAAAGGGTGAATAGATGGAGCCTCTAGGTGCTGCAGCAACGCCCTCATAGCACCTAGAGGCTCATTAGCATATTATACGTCTTTATTTTAAGAGAACAGCGGCAGCAGCAGGCAGGGAGTTAAAACACACTGTTATTGCAGCACGCCAGACCTACAGGCTATTGCGATAGTGAGGTCGCGGTTATGGGCAATCGAGGGTTACTCACTTTTTAGATTAGAACCCTGGGCAGGCATGCGGCAGTGAAGGAGAGGTAGACACAAGTTCCTCTGGGGGCACACTCTGTATGGAGGGACCAGGCCTGATGGTGGATGAGGTGCCCTGGATGTTGCAGGTGTTTTGAGTGCCTGAGGCAAGGTCCCTTTAAGGATCGTGACGCCAGTGCCTGTAACGGTGGCACACCGATTTAAAGGAGTAGTAATGGAGTACACAGATGGTATGGTAAACCAAACGTTGCTTTACTTGAAAAACAGTCCAACTTTGTACAGACAATTGATGATGATGCAGTCCCTTATATCACAAATGCCACAGCAGGTTTACTTCACAATATGGCAGGTATAAATCTTGCAAGATACTTGGAGGGCAAACAGTGAATGCTTTGCAGGACTATGCTGCACTATCCCCTCAGCTATTCTAGCTGGCTGGATCCCAAGGCCCGGATGCCTAAATGCTGGCTTGAATCATTGGTAATAAATCTTCCTCCAGTATTGACCCTTGCTTCTATTTTATAGTACCTCTGCCTTTCAGCTTACTTCTCTGAGCTGGTTGTCGTGTTCCTGTTGTGATGGAAGCTGCAGGTTTCTCCCAGGAGGTAGATTCTTCTTCTGGGGTGACTCTACTGAGCTAAGCTTAGACTCAGGAGCTTCAGGCTGACTATGTTCACTTCTAGCCACCTGGAATGAACTAACTCTCCCCTGTCTGGGCCTACCTATATACAGGGCCGGCGCCACCAGTAAGGCGACTTAGGCAGTCGCCTGGGGCGCCATTTAGCAGGGGGCGCCCGTTGCGGTGTAAAAAAGCTGGTTATATAAGTTCGGCCGGCGGCGCCCTCATGCTGCGCCTCCTGAGTCTCCGGCCGCCGGCTCATTGCTGCGCAGCCTGCGCCTGCTGTGTGCCTGCTCTGTGCTTTTGTTAATGTAGCGTGGCCGAGCTCTCTTCGGTCCGCGGTACAGGAGCTTTGACGAATAATGACATTGACGGGGGGGGGGGGGGGGGGTGTTGGAATGATGACATTGACAAGGGAGGGGGGGGGATAATGACATTGACAAGGGAGGGGGGGAATAATGACATTGACAAGGGAGGGGGGGCCGGGGGGGAATAATGACATTGACAAGGGAGGGGGGGAATAATGAGAGTGACAAGGGAGGGGGGAGGGGTGGAATAATGAGAGTGACAAGGGAGGGGGAGGAATAATGAGAGTGACAAGGGAGGGGGGAGGGGTGGAATAATGAGAGTGACAAGGGAGGGGGGGGTGAAATAATGAGTGACAAGGGAGGGGGTGGAATAATGAGAGTGACAAGGGAGGGGGGAGGGGTGGAATAATGAGAGTGACAAGGGAGGGGGGGGGTGGAATAATGAGAGTGACAAGGGAGGGGGGTGGAATAATGAGAGTGACAAGGGAGGGGGGGTGGAATAATGAGAGTGACAAGGGAGGTGGGGTGGAATAATGAGAGTGACAAGGGAGGGGGGTGCCGACCGTGCCGGGGTGGAATAATGAGAGTGACAAGGGAGGGAGTGGGGGAGAAGAGAGTGACAAGGGAGTCCCCAGAGCCAGACCAAGAGCCAGACTGCAGCCAGAGACCAGATCATCTTATTGTCCTGGTGGTAAGTAGACAATGCAATATGTTTATTATGTAATTGTTTAGTTATTAATACTACATTGGAAACTAATTTACCTCACATTTAGGGTCCATTCACACATCCATGTGTGTTTTGCGGATCCACGGATCCGCAAAACACGGACAGCAGCAATGTGCGTTCCGCATTTTGCGGACCGCACATTGCCGGCACTAACAGAATATGCCTATTCTTGTCCGCTATTGCAGACAAGAATAGGACATGTTCTATTTTTTTCATGATCCGCAATTCCGGATCGGGGCCGCACGTCATGCGGCCCCATAGAAATGTATGGGTCCGCAATTCCGTTCTGCAAAAAAAGACAGCTACAAGAAGCTGGATTAACCCTAAGGGAAACCTAGCAGTTCTTTTTATTTAAAAGCTGAGAAAGGGGTTGAACATATGTGATGTCATGATATGGGCAGATCATCTGATAAGGGGGGGCGGCAATTTTTATCTTGCCTAGGGCGGCAAAAATCCTTGCACCGGCCCTGCCTATATATACCTAGTGCTCTCTAGCTCCCTCTAGCGTCTAGGAGGCTAAACTACACCCTGACAGGCCTGACACCCAGATAATACAGGGAAATGAACAGTAAACATTACATTAATGCAATAGACATATTAACCCTTGTGTAGTGCCCACCTTTACCTAGTGGGACACTACATACCCCCACGCTATGACGTTGCCCGTCCTCGGCGCAACATAAAGGGGTCCACCCAGCTGGAAACTGCAGCCTGAAAGACAAAATGGAGAACAGGCATACACAGCAATCACCACATTAGCAATATAAATATAATAAACAGTTTCACTGGATAGTGCGGTGAAAAGGGGCGTTGTTCTCTTCTCTCAGGATAATGTAAGGGAACAGGGGGCGCTGACCTGGTGCAGCGTATCAATAATACCAGGATAGTCCATAATAAAACAGTAGTAGCCCATAGAAAATGCAAAACAAGTATAAGTCCTTGGAGGCTCAAAGAACAAATACGAGTCCGTACCCAGGCTTGTAAAGGGTTAAACAGGGGTTTCCCGTGAGGGGCTACCTGGGCCCATAATGTAGTCTCCAAATCTCACAGGTGGGTGCCCCTTAGTGGACCTCCTTACTGGCAGAGGTTCTTCCTGCCTGGACTCAGGAGGGTGAGAGGAACTCACCGGTTCAGGAGCTACTTCAGGAGCTCTCTGGGACAGGTTGTCCTGGGGTTGAGAACTAGCAGGGACTGGAGCTGGTACCACCAAGTTTAACCAGGGCGTGAGGAACCAATGAAGCGGATCTTTATCATGGATTAAGTTCTCAACAGCCTGCATAGGATCAATAGGTGAAGTTGGCAGTTCAGGCTCAGAAAGCTCCGGCACAATGTCCTCTGCTGCAGGTTCTCCTTCTATACAAGGCTTTAATTGATTTCTATGTACAACTTGAGAACCTTTACCTTCTCTGGAGATTTGGTAAATATGAGCTTCAGCATTAGGAATGGCAGAAATGACATAGGGAATCCTTTCCCACTTACTGTCCAATTTGCTGGTTCGATGGTTGTTTTTCAACCACACCTTGTCTCCTAGAGCTAGGGGTTCCGCATGGGCAGCCTGGTCATAGTCTCTTTGTTGTCGTTCCCGAGCATTCTCCATGCGTTCCTGAACGATCTCTTTGGCATTGAGGAGACGTCTTTGATGCTCCACTACCCAATCAGTCTTTGGTAGTGGGTTAATGACATCCGGCACTTGCACATCTAGGGAGTGATCCGCAGGCAACCTCCCTTGTCGGCCAAACATCAGATAGAAAGGTGTGTAATCGGTGGAACAATGAATTGTGTTGTTATAGGTATACATGAGTTGTGGCAACAGAGTAGGCCAATCACCCCTTGTCTCAGGGGGTACTGCTCTCAGCATTTCAATGAGAGTTTGATTCATCTTTTCACAGAGTCCGTTACCTTGCGGATGGTAGGCAGTGGTCCGGACTTTCTGGCAATTATGCAGCAGGCACATCTCTTGGAACAGCTGTGACTCAAACGCAGACCCTTGGTCAGTGAGGATTCTCTCTGGGCATCCGTAGAGCAGAAGAAAATGCTTCCAGAACGCCTCTGCTGTAGTCTTGGCTATCAGGTCTTTCACAGGCACTGCTACGACAAACTAAGTGAAGTGATCAATAATAGTCATGGCATAAGTATACCCTGAGCGACTCGGCTCCAACTTCACATGATCAATAGCAACAAGTTCTAAAGGAGTTTTACTTACGATAGGATGGAGAGGCGCCCTCTGGTCATGGCGTTCAGTTCGCCCCACAGCACAGGCAGTGCATTCTCGGCACCATTTCTCAATATCTTCTCTCATCCCAATCCAATAGAATCTTCTGCGAATGGTGGCCTCAGTCTTCTGCACGCCGAAGTGTCCGGACTGGTTGTGATACATTTCTAACACCAGACTGGCATCTCGACGTGGTATGAGAATTTGATATATCCTATCACAGGACACTGGATCCAGACTCCTTCTGAGCAACAGGCCTCTTTGAAGGAAGAGTTGGTGGCGATGTCTCCACAGTCTCGCTAGTTCTGGGTCTGCACTCTTTCTGCGGATTCTCTCAGGAGTTTTCCCACTGGTAAGGAAGTCGAGCAGTTCACCGAGGACTCTACTGTCGGACTGGAGCTTAATCCACCTTTCTTGGTCGCCTCTGGACTCAGGAATATCTGATGAGGAAGGATCAGCAGCAGAGAGGTTTTCAGTGCGGATATTATCCTGCTGGGCAAATTTATTGTAGAACGCTGGCATTTCCACTTCTTCCTAGGCATCCTTTGGTTCATCCGGGGCTTCTGTAGTGGGAAGCCGCGACAGGGCATCAGCGTTATCGTTGGAGCGGCCTGCCCGGTATTTCACAGTAAAGTCATAGTTGGCAAGGCGGGAGGCCCATCTTTGCTCCAGAGCCCCTAATTTGGCTGTATTCAGATGCACCAGGGGGTTATTGTCCGTGAAGGCAACAAATCGTGTGGCAGCGAGATAGTCTTTGAACTTTTCGGTCACAGCCCACACTAAGGCAAGAAACTCCAGCTTGAAGGAACTGTAGTTCTTGTCGTTCTTCTCAGCTCCCTTCAGGGATCTGCTGGCGTAGGCAATTACCCTCTCTTTGTTATCTTGCACTTGAGCCAACACAGCCCCCAGGCCTCTTTTACTGGCATCTGTGTAGAGGTGAATCGGCTGCTGATAATCTGGGTAACCCAGAACAGGGGGTTCAGTCAGCTTCTTCTTTAGGAGATGAAAGGCAATTTCCCGTTCTTCGTTCCATTCAACAGGAATAGGAGTTTTTGGGCTCTTCTTTGGATGCCCCCTCAGGAGTTCCTGGATTGGATCCGCAATTTGTGCGAAATGCGGGATGAAACGCCTGTAATACCCTGCAAAACTGAGAAAGCTTCTCACCTCTTTCACGGTGGTAGGAGTAGGCCAATTGCGGACAGCAGCAAGTTTATCAGGATCAGGCTGTACTCCTTCGGCACTGACAACGTGCCCTAGATACTTTACTGCTGGTTTCAGCAGGTGGCACTTGGATGGCTTGATTTTGAGGCCATATTTAGTAAGAACTTGAAACACTTCAGCCAGGTGTTTTAAATGGTCCCCATACGTCTTGGAGTATATAATGACATCATCTAGGTATAGTAGTACAGTCTCAAAATTTCTATGGCCTAAACAACACTCCATCAGCCGCTGGAATGTCCCTGGAGCGTTACACAGTCCAAACAGCATATAATTGAATTCAAACAGGCCCATAGGTGTAGTGAAAGCAGTCTTTTCTCGATCTTCTGGGGCCATGGGTACTTGCCAGTACCCACTAGTTAAGTCCAAGGTAGAGAAATAGGCTGATGACCCCAGGGCAGTCAAGGACTCCTCAATGCGTGGCAATGGATATGCATCTTTGTGGGTGATTTGATTGATTTTTCTGTAGTCCACGCAGAACCTTATGCTGCCATCTTTTTTCCGGACAAGAACTAGGGGCGCAGCCCAGGGACTATGACTGTCCCGGATTATATTAGAGTCTTTCATCTCTTGTATCATCTCTTTCACAGACTGATAGGTAGTATGCGGTATGGGTCTATGTATCTCCTTGATAGGAGGATGAGAGCCAGTAGGTATGGTGTGTTTAATTACACTGACCTCTCCGTAGTCCGTGGAGTGCTTGCTTAAGGCCTTGTGATGCTCTTTCACCAGATTCAGAACTCCCTCTATTTGCTCCTTCGGGGTGGATTCGTTCCCCACATGTAGTTCCTCCCACCAGGATGTTGTAGGGGTGCTGGCGGTGGTGCTGCTGCTCTCTGTGGTCTGGAACTCCTCCGTGGCAGGCAGACGGATCACATCCTGGAAAGACACCTGGAAAAGCTAAGCAACGGGGCAGTGTTTAAAAAGAGTAACGGGGTGATCACCAAAGTTAATTAAATGGACAGGCACTTTACCTTGAGACACGGTCATCAGACTTTTGGCTGTCCGTACGAAGGGATGGTTCTCAATTTGAATAGGTTCCACTAGGGCTTGATAGTCCTGGCCCTGAACCCCTAACACCGCACGGCACCACAGGATAATCTGTGAATTTGGAGGCAGAATTACCGTCCGGTTATCCCAGACCCGGACAGTACAAATTTCTCCTTTTTTGTTGGCGAACCTTTGTTGAGCACACAGCACGCTGATAGTCTTTTGAATGACTCTTCTGGAAGCAGGCGAGGCTGAAGATATAGTTTGATTCAATGCTTCAAGCACTTCGGAGTAACAATTTTTAAGGACATTAGTCCCTAGGATCACAGGGTGTCCTCCTTTATCTCCTGCTTGTACCACAATTACACCTTGCTGTGGTAAGGTGGCTTCTCCCACTTAAAGAGTAGGTTCCCAGTACCCATGGACTTTCACTGGCTTACCGTTGCTGGCAATGATATCGAGCCAGGACTCTGGTGGCTGGGTGAGGAGACTTGGATCCCAGAACTTGTCAAAGGCAGGTCGTTGAATGGTGGTGACCTGTGACCCCGTATCCAGCAGGGCTTCAAAGGGTATCCCGTTGATACATATTTTTAATTTTTGGACGGGATCCTACATATTTAGGCATCCAGCTTGGATCCTTTGGACCTACTGTTCTACCTCCCGAGGGGCGGTCCTCTGCCTCAGGGGTTGCCCGTATTTCAGTATGTCCATATTTCTTACAATAGTGGCAGACAGGCTGCTTTCTATTTCTAGACCGGTAACTCGGTCGCCCATCAGGTTCTTTTGGATATACATCCCTATATGCAGGTGGGAGTCTTGGAGGAAAAGGGCCTTCATCTTCCAGTAACAATGGTCTCTCCCTCTCCTCTATTTTCTTGCATACTTTCTCTAAGCTTAGAGTGAGATGGTTCACTTGCTCCATTAGTGCTGCCACTACATCTGTGACTGGAGCCTGAGTGGCCTGACTGACTCCAGCGGGCCCCACATTGACAGTCTTTGGCTGACAAGCCTGAGGTTCAGGGGAGGCTGCTGGCCCTGCGGCAGGGTGCTGGCCTAGTATACTGATGGCCAATTCTTTAAAGTCCAAAAATGTACAATGGGGGTGTTGAGCTGACAACATCCGCAGCTGGCCCTTTAAATGCTCAGTACTTATACCCGCAATGAACTGTTCTCTAAGAGTCCTGTCCTGGTCCTCAGCCTCTTTGGGATCCACTTGAACTACAGCTCTTAGTGTCTCTTGCAAGGACAGAGCAAAATAGCGGAGCGACTCCCCAGGCTACTGCTTTCTGCTGAAGAATCGCATTTTAACTTCGGACACCATTCTGGCCTCAAATGTGGTGCCGAGGCGATCAAAAATCTGCTCCAGGCTACTCTTTTACTCTTTTCAGAACCAGGCCATGACATGACTTCCCTGCGGGCGGCCCCTTCTAACTGAGCTAGGAGGATCTCCATTTGTTGTTCAGCAGATATAGGGTAGAGCCGGAACAAGGCCAGTATCTGGTCTCTGAAGTCCTTTAATTTATGGGCTTCCCCTGAATATCGTGGGAACCAGGGGACCCCAAAATAATACTGCATGGTTAGTGGCATCAGGCTTGATGCTGCCGCGGCGGCAGGTGCCCTATTGTCAGTTGCGGGCACTTCAGAAGGCACGACTGGGGCCACCTGCCCTGTTTCTTCGGGTGCGGACATAGCGCTACTAGATGGGTATGGCCCTTTAAATGACAGCGGAGTGGACCGGAGTGAGAACGTCAGGTTTTTAGTTTTTTTTTTCCGGTCGAGTCTCTGGTAGCTAGTGGGGAACCCTCTCCGGTACGCTGGCAGGAGTCGGGGACGTTCCGGTATAGTAATCTGAAGGGGGCCAGTAAAGGGTAAAGTTAGTACTTACTCCGGCGGTGCTCGCTCCAAGTCTCGCGAGATGCGTGGCTACGTCAGCCGGGAGTCCCACGCACAGCGTCAGCAGGTAGGCGCGGCCTCTCGCAGCTCCGGGATTCAGGTAGGCGGTACCTTTTTCCAGACAGGGCAGCGTTTTTCCTCCTTACAGGCTGGGTGGTAACTTCACCTTGTCCTTTTTCGCGCCAAACCGGCACAACGAGGCGCACTTGTAATCCAGTCAGGTTAAGCGGCCATCTTTGAGCAAAGCGCTGTCTATTCACTGACAGCAAGCGGTGGCTTAAACAAACGGCAAACAGTCCATGCAATATAATCTTCACACCGCAAATTATTACAGTTCTCTTTGGCCCAGCAATTTTTCAATAAAACAATAGGGCTCGTCACTTTAAGGCATATAATGGCACACAGTTTTTGTATCCCACAATGGCGCAGGAATGATCGGATCCTGTTCGTGACGCCAATTTATGCAGCACGCCAGACCTGCAGGGTATTGCGATAGTGAGGTCACGGTTATGGGCAATCGAGGGTTACTCACTTTTTAGAGGAGAACCCTGGGCAGGCATGCGGCAGTGAAGGAGAGGTAGACACAAGTTCCTCTGGGGGCACACTCTGTATGGAGGGACCAGGCCTGATGGTGGATGAGGTGCCCTGGATGTTGCAGGTATTTTGAGTGCCTGAGGCAAGGTCCCTTTAAGGATCATGATGCCAATGCCTGTAACGGTGGCACACCGATTTATAGGAGTAGTAATTGAGTACACAGATGGTATGGTAAACCAAACGTTGCTTTACTTGAAAAACAGTCCAACCTTGTACAGACAATTGATGATGATGCAGTCCATTATATCACAAATGCCACAGCAGGTTTACTTTACAATATGGCAGGTATAAATCTTGCAAGATACTTGGAGGGCAAACAGTGAATGCTTCGCAGTACTATGCTGCACTATCCTCTCAGCTATTCTAGCTGGCTGGATCCCTGTCACGGAACCATGAACCAGACGTACAACAAGAGATAAGTAAAAATAAGAAGGCTTTATTGAAAATAAAGCTGTAAAGCAAAAGTCCAAACGGATGGTGAAACCGAGCAGAGTCTTTGCGAAGCCAGAGGTCAGGAACCAGAAGGGTAGTCAGACGAAGCCAGGATCAGGAACCAGCAGGGTAGTCAGACAAAGCCAGGATCAGGAACCAGCAGGGTAGTCAGACGAAGCCAGGATCAGGAACCAGCAGGGTAGTCAGACGAAGCCAGGATCAGGAACCAGAAGCAGCAGCAGTCTTAGAAGCATGTGAACACAAGAGGACCAAGCAAGGAACTGAAGCCACAGACCTCCTATATATATGAGCTAGGCATCCAGCTCCTCCCAGGGGAAGGAGGAGCCGCAGGGTGGAAGGCTACAAGAAACCCAGGACCCAAGATGGCCGCCAGCACATGTCAAACGAAGGAGAGCAGCAAGCAGGTAAGACCATGACAATCCCAAGGCCCGGATGCCTAAATGCTGGCTTGAATCCTTGGTAATAAATCTTCCTCCAGTATTGACCCTTGCTTCTATTTTATAGTACCTCTGCCTTTCAGCTTACTTCTCTGAGCTGGTTGTCGTGTTCCTGTTGTGATGGAAGCTGCAGGTTTCTCCCAGGAGGTAGATTCTTCTTCTGGGGTGACTCTACTGAGCTAAGCTTAGACTCAGGAGCTTCAGGCTGACTATGTTCACTTCTAGCCACCTGGAATGAACTAACTCTCCCCTGTCTGGGCCTACCTATATATACACCTAGTGCTCTCTAGCTCCCTCTAGCGTCTAGGAGGCTAAACTACACCCTGACAGGCCTGACACCCAGATAATACAGGGAAATGAACAGTAAACATTACATTAATGCAATAGACATATTAACCCTTGTGTAGTGCCCACCTTTACCTAGTGGGACACTACATTATGTACTGCTGACATTAGCCCATCGCTATTATGTCAGTCAGCTATATAACATAACGTTTTTTCTGATGACAGAAACCCTTTAATAAAAAATATTAATTGATTAGGCGACAACTATCAATAAAATGGATTTTGCACTAACATGAAATTTGGATGTCTGTATTGGATGATATGTATTATTGCACATAAAGATGCCCCCCACAAAACATGTCACTGGTTACCTGTGGCATTTTTTTATGGGAGCATGTTTTAGGTGCATTACTAACAAGTGCCTTGCCCACCCCGAGCAAGGCACTTGTTATTATTGCACATAAAATATGCCCCCATAAAAAAATGCCACAGGTTACCAGTAACATCTTTTGTGGGGGGCATCTATTATTTAATTACAAAATATGTGCATAGTGTATACTTACAAAAAAATATACATACCCAAAAATTGCAGGGAGGTGCTAAAGTGTTCGGGTTTGGCTTGAAGAAAAGGTGGCAACCCTATGTCTACCCCAACCCCCCTCCAAAACTGAGCTCATCCACTCACAGTCTATATGCACAGGGCCCCCATCCACAGTATACGCTATATCAGGGGTCAGCAACCTTTGGCACTCCAGCTGTTGTGAAACTACAATTCCCAGCATGCTCCATTCATTTCTATGAGAGATCTGAGAAGAGCAGAGCAAGTATGCATGCTGGGAGTTGTAGTTTTACAATATCTGGAGTGCCGGAGGTTGACTACCCTTGAGCTATATGAACAGCTCCTCCACCCACAGTATACAGTACATGCACAGCTCCTCCACCCACAGTATATAGTATATGCACAGCTCCTCCACCCACAGTATACAGTACATGCACAACTCCTCCACCCACAGTATACAGTACATGCACAGCTCCTCCACCCACAGTATACAGCATGTGCACAGTTCCTCCACACACAGTATATGCACAGCTCCTCCACCCACAGTATACAGTACATGCACAGCTCCTCCACCCACAGTATACAGCATGTGCACAGTTCCTCCACACACAGTATATGCACAGCTCCTCCACCCACAGTATACAGTACATGCACAGCTCCTCCACCCACAGTATACAGCATGTGCACAGTTCCTCCACACACAGTATATGCACAGCTCCTCCACCCACAGTATTATTATTATTATTTATTATTAAAGCGCCATTCAGTCCATAGCGCTGTACATATGATAAGCGGTGCACATACATAATACAGACAGTTGCACTAATCATAAACAAGACGAGTTACAAACTGGTACAGAAGGAGAGAGGGCCCTGCCCATGAGGTCTTACAATCTACATGGTATGGGAGAAGGACACAGTAGGTGCGGGTGAAGTATGTCATGGCGGTATAGAGGCAGCAGGGTCACTGGTTGTAGGCTTGTCTGAAGAGGTGGGTTTTCAGGTTTCTTTTGAAGGATTCCACTGTCGGTGAGAGTCTGATATGTTGGGGTAGCGAGTTCCAGCGTACGGGGGATGCACGGGAGAAATCTTGGAGGTGATTGTGGGAAGAGGTGATAAGAGGAGATGAGAGAAGGAGGTCTTGTGAGGATCGGAGAGTGCATGTGGGGATGTATCGGGAAAGTTGCTCAGAGATGTAGAGAGGGGACAGGTTATGGACGGCCTTGTATGTATTTGTTAGTACTTTGAAGTGAATTCGCTGGGCAATGGGGAGCCAGTGAAGGGATTGGCAGAGGGGAGAGGCAGAGGAGTAATAGGGTGAGAGGGGGATTAGTCGGGCAGCAGAGCTGAGGATAGATTGGAGGGGTGCGAGAGTGCTAGATGGAAGGCCACAGAGGAGAATGTTGCAGTAGTCTAAGCAGGAGATGATGAGGGCATGTACAAGCATTTTCGCAGATTCAAAGTTAAGGAAAGTGCGGATGCGGGAGATGTTTTTGAGTTGGAGGCAGCAGGTGGTGGAAAGGGCTTTGACTTCATGGGATGGAAGAGATTCTGGCTCCTACCCTCTACCCTTTTACCCCCACCCTGATCAATAAAACACAACAACCGTACTTGGTGTAAAGGCCGTAGCGGCAATTTATTAAATAACCATAAATAAAATACCATACTTTTAACATATATTATAACCACTTTAAACGTAATACTTTTAACATATATTATAACCAAGACACAGAGGGATCCTAGAAGGCAATCTGAGCATCCGGTCCATGTTTTTAAATCACTTTTTTACCCTTGGCCGCACTCTCCGACCCAAGGGCCCCAAATCCACGATTTATATCCCTGCAAGGCTATCAACCCCATCAGGGTCCCCAGTTTTCCATTTACCACCAAAACCTCATAGATGCACGCCGTAAAGATAAAGCCATGCACCTATACCAAAATATTGCCTCCCAGAATCCCCTTCTTTACTGCCACCAGACGACATAGGTGTCACCTCACCTATGCTCATCCCTCCACACCCTCAAAGCCATCTCCAAACCATCACGCAGGCCTAGCATCCACATGTCAATTCCAATGTCATTAAGATGCACTCCATCAGATCTCAAAAACAAAGAGGAAGCATCCTCCAAATCTTTATGTCGGACTACAAAAACCCTCCATGCTGCTTCACAAATCGGCCCACCTCCCTATTGACCTTGGCCCTAGCCCTGTTCAACTTCTCTACCGACCGCGCCATCCGCCAAGCTCTCCTTGCCACTATATCCGACCACACCACCAACAAGGACGGGTAATCAGCCCACAACCGCAGCAAGTCCAATGTTATGTCCCTAATGACGTCTCTGGAACGACGAACACCCAAATCATTCCCTGCAGCATGAATGACCACTATATCCGGAGGGGCGATCAAGAGAAACATAAAAACTGAATTCTGGCAACACCCGTCCCCACAACAAACCTCGCAATCCAATCCAGCGGACCTGAAGCTCATGGGACTCAAAACCCAACTGCCTGCCGTTCCTCTGCACATCCGCTCTCTGGGCTCCCCAATAAATATACGAGTGGCCAAAAATCCAAGCCAGGCACACGGTGGGCACTACAAAACAGAACAGAACAACCAATAAACAAAACAGCAGTTAACAAAGTGCAACCCCTTATACCTGAACCCCCACCGAGCCTAGCTAACCGGCTATCCAACAGCTCACCCTGTCACAGTAAATGAGGCCGAACATAGGAACGGAAACACGCGGATTCCCACCTACCAATACGCCGAATCACATCGTTCCCCAAGCCCCACCAAGCAGCCTCAGTAGCAGCTCCAATCCGAAAGGAGTGCGATGCAAACTCCGTGGCCCGGAAACCCGCCACCCCCAAACACTTCCTAAAAACTGCCACAAACTGATAACGGGACAAGGCCGACCCGTCCAAGTGCACGAACAATGCCCCCTCAACATCAGGCCGAACCCCCCAGAACTCCTCCAAACACCTGATGGGGCAAACCACAGAACCCCACAAAGGGCGGAGCACAAAACACCTCCCCCGCCCCTCCGGATCCGTTTTAGATCTACGCACCAAACAATCCAATCCTTCCGGGCAGCGCACCACATCCCCACGCCTCAAACCTCCATCTCCGCCTCTATTTCTTGCCACCAACTCAGACACTCGGAAAGCCCCGAAAAATGCCAGTGGAAAAACCGCACAAAACAGACACACCTCATACCCTGACACACAAGTAACCTCCAACTGGCTCCACAACAAATTCAATATCTCAAAAGAAACCGGGCGGCGCGTATCCCTAGTGAACACATGTCTCCGATAACCCTTCAACGCCTGGCGCACCATAAAACATTTAGACACATCCTTCATGCCCCTCATGCGCAACCAAAAGGATATCGCCGACACCCATTTTGAAACCACTGAATAAGACGAACCCGCACTAAACGCCAATCCCACCATATAAATCAGAAGCACCTGAAACTCCTCAACAGTACTACAGCCCCCAACCTGTTCAATCAACTGCTCCCACTGGGACCAAACCGAAGCATAAGCCGACCACGTACCTGTACTCACAGATCGTTGAAGCAACGCAACTGAGACCCCAAGGCCACGCTCCAGAGCCACTGAGGACAAGGACGGCCGTGCTCCTCCGCCATCTGCTGCAGTCAACGAAAATGATCCCACTGAAAACGAGAAAGAGCATCAGCCACCGAATTCTCAACACCCGGAACATGAACTGCCAAAAAAACATGCATTCAACTCCAAACCCCTCAACACCAAATGCCGCAACAAACGAATCACCGGCGGCGAACTAGCAGATTGGGCATTAATAGCCTGCACCACGCCCATGTTGTCACAACAAAAACGAATCCTCTTGTTCCGAAAACAATCACCCCATAATTCCACCGCCAGCACGATGGGAAACAATTCCAACAAGGCCAGATTAGTCAGAAAACCAGCCCCACGCCAGTCCTCCGGCCATGACCCCGCACTCCATTGACCTCGCCAAAAACCCCCATTAACCCCACGCCCCTGATGCGTCCGTATAGAGCTCCATATCGACATTAGAAACCTTCTCGTCCATCCACACAGATCGCCCATTAAACATAGAGAAAAAAAATTCCCAAACTTTCAGATCTGCCCTAACCTCTGCCGACAACCTTACAAAATGACTCGGAGAAACCACCACGGCAGTCGCCATTGCCAATCGACGGCAAAAAAACAGACCCATGGGCAGGATACGACAAGAAATGTTCAGCTTACCCAAGACCGACTGGACCCTGTGCAACTGCACTTTCTGAAGTCCCCGCAAACCGGACACTTCCGTAACCAAATCCGCCAACTTATCCTCTGGCAAGCGACACTCCATGCGCTCGGTATCAATGACGATACCCAAAAACTTCACTGACGTAGCCGGACCTTCCGTCTTGTCCAGAGCCAACGGGACCCCAAACGCACCAGCAACACTCTCCATTCTATGTAATAAAATGGAACAAACTCGTGAACCCGCCAGCCCAACAAACAAAAAATCATCCAAATAGTGCAGTACCGACTTCCAACCAGCCTCCTGCTTCACTACCCATTCCAAAAATGAACTAAACTTCTCAAACAATGAACACGAAATCACACAACCCATCGGCAAACAGCAATCAACATAAAACTGCCCCTCCCAAACAAAACCCAACAAGTGAAAGCTCTCCGGATGTATAGGCAGTAAACGAAATGCCGCCTCTATATCCGTCTTGGCCAACAGCGCCCCTTGCCCGAAACGACGCACCCACGCCACCGCCGCATCAAAGGACGTGTAGGACACAGAACATAACTTTGGGTCAATCCCATCATTCACCGAACTCCCAGCCGGGTACGACAAATGATGAATAAGCCGAAACTTGTTCGGCTCCTTCTTAGGAACCAACCCCAATGGTGAAACGCGCAACCCCGGCAACGGGACAGCAAACGGACCTGCGACCCGCCCTGCATTAACCTCCTTCTCAATCTTATCCGTGACAACCCCAGGCCTCACCAACGCGGACGCCAGGTTCCGAACCACACCGCCCCCCCCCCCCCCCCCCACCAAAGAGCACGGAATACGAAAACCGTCAACAAACCCCTTACACAACAACTCCGCCGCCGCCCTATCGGGGTACTCTTTTAGGAAGGGAAGCATCGTGTCCACCTTCACCGGTGTTGAACCTCTTCTGCATAACATCCTGTCCTCTCCCTTTTCCCTTCTTAAAACACCGGGAGAAACTATGGGCACCCCCACACCTGGAGCATTCATTCCTAAAACGGCAGTCGGACAGGAACTTACAGTACTCCTCATTAAACTGCCAGCAGACCCCTTTCTTCCCGCCAGAGGGCGACTCTGCCGCTGACGTACCCCCTGACGTGCCACGAAAGGGCTGACCACCCACCTTCTGGGCCGCCATGATGGCCATCCAGAGGCTGATATCTTTGTGATCCCACCTAATACTGGGGCGGATAGCCTTACGTTGACAAAACTGCTCATCATAACGCAATCACGCCACCCCACCATACACCCTATAAGCCTTCCCAATAGAGTCCATATATCCAAAAAGTGCGGAACAATGTTCCGGCGCCATTTTCCCTACTACGCTTGCCAAAATTGCAAATGCCTGTAACCAATTCATGAACGTACGTGGTATCAGTCGATTACCGACGACGCTTCTCCTCCTCCTTCTTGCAATCATCCAGCTTGACCCTATCTAAATTAAACTTCTCTAGGGGCAAAAGTGAAAAAATTTCAACATATTCGTCTCTATAAATCTTCTACCTCAGCTCTGGTTTCAGATGAGCCCCCAAAGGCCCCTCGAAACAGACATACACTTCCCCCCTAGCCGCGTCTGCCAACCGTACCACGCCATCCGTACCCGACTTACCACCACTACCGTTCGCCGCGACCGACGATGAAGAAACCGCAACCGCAGGCACCGCCACAGCCACAGAATTCCCAGACCCACTCCCGGCTACAGATTGTGCGACTAGACCAGCCGCACCCACGCAGGCCGGCACCCCCTTCGACCACACCGCCACAGGCGATTGTCCGATCCCAGAACCCACCCTCGCTAACAACGCCGACAAACCGGATAACAACTCCTGCACTACCTGAGTACCCCCGTCCCTCACAGACATCTCCGCCGCAGCACCCTCCCCCCCACACTGACCCGCCCGTGGCGTCTTCTCACCTGGCCGTCCCTGAGGATGGATCCCATCAGCCGCCGCACGCCTGAACTCCGTCTCACGGACACTCGCGGAACCCACTGCCGCCGCAACCGACTCAGCAGCGTCCCCGCAGGTCGCAAATTGGACGTCTTCATCCTCTGTGGACTCTTGCGCAAGCTCCCCTTCTTCCTCCGACCCGCAGAAGCAGGTACTCGAGGATCCATTGCCGCGACGTCATCCGCACCGTGTCCAGGCCCACCGGACGGTGGCCGCACCGCACCAACCGCTGCAGCGCCGTCACCCGGAACAGGTCCTCTAAATGCAGCACCCTCCGCAGATGCCCTCTTAGGGGGTGGAACCACCTGCCACTCACTGCTCCCCCGCTGCAATTCCCTCCGGCGCCCACTAGTGGGCCTCAGCGCCAAGATCTTCCTGCTCCTGCTGCAGTTGCGTCCGGCGCCCACTAGGGGCCTCAGCGTGCCCAGTTCTTGCCTACAGCATTGAAGGCCGCCTGCACTCCCCTGCTACGATCCTGCTGCTGGCTCAATTCTTCCACCGGAGACCGAGGTGAGTCAAAGGCTCGTCCCCTGCTGAGGCACTCAAGCCCCGGGCCCGCCGTCACTCCTATCCTGACTGCAAACGCTGACTGGGAGACAGGAGGGGGGTTAACCCTTCCCTCTCTCGCATGACCCGACCGCCGAGCGAGATTCCACCCAGCACGGCCGCGAGCAGCGCTGGCTCCGCTACCCCGCTGCCGTACCGGAAGGTCCCTAACGGAGCTCCCAAGGCGCCGCCGGGTCCGAGGGGTGATCTCTGGGCTCAATCTCTCCGGAGGCCGATACCTCCGCGCCCACACTACAGGAACAGCAAGGACCGCAGCCGGGCTGGTCCCCTGCAACACCGCCTGCAGCGTCTCCTGAACCCACTGCGACCCCCGATCCGCTGCGGCTGCCCTAACCTGCTCTAATAGCATTTTTTAAGGGCGGACATGATGCCGTGCAACTTCTACCCACGTTATCCCTGACTGAATAAGCCCCACCCCCATATCCTCTAAACTCACATCCCATAACCCTCTCCACCCCTTCCTTTCTCCTACCGGAACACTCCCTTCATAACATAAATTAACCCTATCCGCCACTTACTTCCCCCTAAGTCAAGCCGCATTTCGCTACGGCTGTGCCCCGCTCCATTGCTTTTCGGATGTGCGGTCGAAAGGGCAGAGTCCAAGGTCACTCCAAGGCAGCGGACTTGGTTGACCAGGGATAGTGTGCAGCCATTGATCGTGATAGATAGGTCTGTTGGGCGGGTTGAGCAAGATGGGGGAAAGATGATGAATTTTGATTTATCCATGTTAAGTTTTAGAAAGCGAAAGGTGAAGAAGGATGATATGGAAGATAGACATTGTGGGATTCTTGATAGTAAGGTGGTGATGTCTGGACCAGAGAGGTAGATTTGTGTCGTCAGCATAAGAGTGATACTGAAAGCCATGGGACTCTATGAGCTGTCCCAGGCCAAAAGTGTAGATAGAGAAGAGCAGGGGTCCTAGGACAGAGCCTTGCAGGACACCAACAGAGAGGGAATGAGACGAGGAGGTGGTGCGGGAGTGGGAGACGCTAAACGTCCGGTCTGTGAGGTGTGATGTGATCCAGGAGAGGGCCAGGTCAGTGATGCCAAGAGATGAGAGAGTTTGCAACAGAAGGAAGTGGTCAACAGTGTCGAAGGCAGAGGACAGGTCAAGGAGAAGGAGGACAGAGTATTTTTTCTTGGTATACAGTACATGCACAGCTCTTCCACCTACAGTATATGCACAGCTCTTCCACCTACAGTATACAGCATATGCATAGTTCTTCCACCCACAGTATTTGCACAGCTCCTCCACCCACAGTATACAGTATATGCATAGCTCCTCCACCCACAGTATACAGTATATGCATAGCTCCTCCACCCACAGTATACAGTATACGCACAGCTCCTCCAACCACAGTATACAGTATATGCACAGCTCCTCCACCGACAGTATACAGTATATGCACAGCTCCTCCACCCACAGTATACAGTATATGCACAGCTTTTCCACCAACAGTATACAGTATATGCACAACTCCTGCACCCACAGTATACAGTATATGCACAGCTCTTCCAACAACATTATATGCACAACTCCTGCACCCACAGTATACAGTATATGCACAGCTCCTCCACCCACAGTATACAGTACATGCACAGCTCTTCCACCAACAGTATACAGTATATGCACAGCTCCTCCACCCACAGTATACAGTATATGCACAGCTCTTCCACCAACAGTATACAGTATATGCACAGCTCCTCCACCTACAGTATACGGTACATGCACAGCTCCTCCACCCACAGTATACAGTATATGCACAGCTCCTCCACCCACAGTATACAGTATATGCACAGCTCTTCCACCAACAGTATATGCACAACTCCTGCACCCACAGTATATACAGTATATGCACAGCTCCTCCACCGACAGTATACAGTATATGCACAGCTCCTCCACCCACAGTATACAGTATATGCACAGCTCCTCCACCTACAGTATACAGTATATGCACAGCTCCTCCACCCACAGTATATACAGTATATGCACAGCTCCTCCACCCACAGTATACAGTATATGCACAGCTCCTCCACCCACAGTATATACAGTATATGCACAGCTCCTCCACCCACAGTATACGGTACATGCACAGCTCCTCCACCCACAGTATACAGCATGTGCACAGTTCCTCCACCCACAGTATATACAGTATATGCACAGCTCCTCCACCCACAGTATATACAGTATATACACAGCTCCTCCACCCACAGTATACAGTATATGCACCGCTCCTCCAACCACAGTATACAGTATATGCACAGCTCCTCCAACCACAGTATACAGTACATGCACAGCTCCTCCAACCACAGTATACAGTATATGCACAGCTCCTCCAACCACAGTATACAGTATATGCACAGCTCCTCCAACCACAGTATACAGTACATGCACAGCTCCTCCACCCACAGTATATACAGTATATGCACAGCTCCTCCACCTACAGTATATGCACAGCTCCTCCACCCACAGTATATACAGTATATGCACAGCTCCTCCACCTACAGTATACAGTATATGCACAGCTCCTCCACCGACAGTATACAGTATATGCACAGCTCCTCCACCCACAGTATACAGTACATGCACAGCTCCTCCACCCACAGTATACAGTATATGCACAGCTCCTCCACCTACAGTATACAGTATATGCACAGCTCCTCCACCTACAGTATACAGTACATGCACAGCTCCTCCACCCACAGTATACAGTACATGCACAGCTCCTCCAACCACAGTATACAGTACATGCACAGCTCCTCCACCCACAGTATACAGTACATGCACAGCTCCTCCACCCACAGTATACAGTATACGCACCGCTCCTCCACCCACAGTATACAGTATACGCACAGCTCCTCCACCCACAGTATACAGTACATGCACAGCTCCTCCAACCACAGTATACAGTATATGCACAGCTCCTCCACCCACAGTATACAGTATATGCACAGCTCCTCCAACCACAGTATACAGTATATGCACAGCTCCTCCACCCACAGTATACAGTATATGCACAGCTCCTCCAAACACAGTATACAGTACATGCACAGCTCCTCCAACCACAGTATACAGTACATGCACAGCTCCTCCACTTACAGTATACAGTATATGCACAGCTCCTCCAACCACAGTATACGCACAGCTCCTAGAAGCAGTTTACAGTGTAACACACTGATGGGCCCATAAACAGACATGGATGAAAGTGGACCTACATGTAGCTTCCCTGCATTGCTTGCACTTCTCTGTGCTCCTTCACACTGGCACTGGTTGCTGCTGGGCTGGAAGAGGCAATTTCCACATCCCTTTTACTGGTACCAGCACTGGTGAGGACAGGACACAGCAGCTCCGTAATCTGCTTGTCCTGTCTAGGATGCGGTGTGTAGTGTCCCACTAGGTAAATGTGGGCACTACACAAGGGTCAATTGGGCCACCTGGTACTCCTACTTCTGAGGGACAGCGGCAGTGCGTTTAACAGTCCATTTTAATGTATTTCCATATGCTTTCTATGTATTCTTCCCTGTGATGTGTGCAGCAAGCCTATTAGGGTGCAGTTTATCATCCTAGACACTAGAGGGAGATAGGGAGCCCCTAGTATAGCTATTCAGGCCCAGACAGGGAGGAGTTAGTCTGTGTAGTCAGGAGTCTGTGGAGAGACAGAAGGGAGAGGGCACCTTAGCCAGAGACAAGCTGAGGGCCTCCTCCTGACATGTCTAGTTGCCACCAGGAGGCTAGTGAAGGATTCCGGCCTGCCTGAAGTTCCTGAGCCTCAGTTACCTCAGAAGATTCACCCCAAGAGAAGAGTTTACCTCCTGGGAGAAACCAAGTTCCCTAACCAGAGCAGAGCCATTGTTCCAGCTAGACAAGTAAGCTGAAGGGCAGAAGGATCATTAACCTAAAGCAAGGGATATATAATCGCTGTGCCACCGTTACAGGCACTGGCGTCACAAACCTTAAAGGGACCTTGCCCCAGGCACATTAAACACCTGCAACATCCAGGGCACCTCATCCACCATCAGGCCTGGTCCCTAAATACAGAGAGTGCCCCAGAGGACCCCTGTGCCAGTCTCTCCATCACTGCTGTACGCCTGCCCAGGGTTTTCCTAAAAACTGTGAGTAACCCTCGCTTGTCCATTAACCGTGCCCTCACATCGCAATACCCTGCAGGGTGGCGTGCTGCTAGGGCTGCCGGGAAAACTACAGGATGTTCTTCATAGACTGATACTGGGCCACCAGTGCGGGATGCTGGTCATTTACCTTCACGTTAGGGAATTATACTACTGGCACTAAATGGAGCTGCTAGTTATATGTTTAATGTGCCTCTGGCTAAACTCATACAGAGCTGACAGAGGTTCGGGGCCAAATGCTTGTAATCTGGGGCCTAGGCCAGCCTCGCAACGCACCTGCACCTCGCAATAAATTAAAGAACCAACTGGTCCTACCACATCCAGGGTGTCGCTGGCGTGGGTGTGATGTCCGCCGGATGCCGAACAAAGATCCTGTGGTGATAGAGAAAAAAGAATAATCACATAAGGAAGGGATGGTGACTGCCCCTGTGAAATCCGCAGCAGGGGGCGCTGTGCTGCCCTGGAAGACAGAGCCATCCCAATGTATAACAGGGTAATCTAGGGCATTGTTTTCCCCTTAGTGCTACCACACAGTACTAATACCCACATTGTGCCCCTCACAGTAATAATACCGACATTGTGTCCCCTCACAGTACTAATGCCCACATTGTGTCCCCTCACAGTACTAATGCCCACATTGTGTCCCCTCACAGTACTAATGCCCACATTGTGTCCCCTCACAGTACTAATACCCACATTGTGCCCCTCACAGTAATAATACCGACATTGTGTCCCCTCACAGTACTAATGCCCACATTGTGCCCCTCACAGTACTAATACCCACATTGTGCCCCTCACAGTACTAATACCCACATTGTGCCCCTCACAGTAATAATACCGACATTGTGTCCCCTCACAGTACTAATGCCCACATCGTGCCCCTCACAGTAATAATACCCACATTGTGCCCCCTCACAGTACTAATGCCCACATTGTGTCCCCTCACAGTACTAATGCCCACATTGTGCCACCTCACAGTACTAATACCCACATTGTGCCCCCTCACAGTACTAATGCCCACATTGTGCCCCCTCACAGTACTAATACCCACATCGTGCCCCTCACAGTAATAATACCCACATTGTGCCCCTCACAGTACTAATGCCCACATTGTGTCCCCTCACAGTACTAATGCCCACATTGTGCCACCTCACAGTACTAATACCCACATTGTGCCCCCTCACAGTACTAATGCCCCCATTGTGCCCCCTCACAGTACTAATTCCCACATTGTGCCCCCTCACAGTACTAATGCCCCCATTGTGCCCCCTAACAGTACTAATTCCCACATTGTGCCCCCTCAAAGTACTAATACCCACATTTTTCCCCCATTACAGTACTAATGCCCACATTGTGACCCCTCACAGTACTAATGCCCACATTGTGCCACCTCACAGTACTAATGCCCACATTGTGTCCCCTCACAGTACTAATGCCCACATTGTGCCCCTCACAGTAATAATACCCACATTTGCCCCCTCACAGTACTAATACCCAGATTGTGCCCCTCACAGTAATAATACCCACATTGTGCCCCCTCACAGTACTAATACCCACATTGTGCCCCTCACAGTAATAATACCCACATTGTGTCCCCTCACAGTACTAATGCCCACATTGTGTCCCCTCACAGTACTAATGCCCACATTGTGCCCCCTCACAGTACTAATACCCACATTGTGCCCCTCACAGTAATAATGCCCACATTGTGCCCCTCAGTAATAATACCCACATTGTGCCCCTTCACAGTACTAATGCCCACATTGTGTCACCTCACAGTACTAATGCCTACATTGTGCCACCTCACAGTACTAATGCCCACATTGTGCCCCCTCAAAGTACTAATGCCCACTTTGTGCTCCCTCACAGTACTAATACCCACATTGTGCCCCCTCACAGTACTAATATCCACATTGTGCCCCCTCACAGTACTAATACCCACATTGTGCCCCCTCACAGTACTAATGCCCATATTGTGCCCCTCACAGTACTAATACCCACATTGTGCCCCTCACAGTACTAATGCCCACATTGTGCCCCCTCACAATACAAATGCCCACATTGAGCCCCCTCACAGTACTAATTTCAACACTGCCCCCTCACAGTACTAATGCCCACATTGTGTCCCTTCACAGTACTAATGCCCACATTTTGCCCCCTCACAGTACTAATACCCACATTGTGCTCCCTCACAGTACTAATGCCCACATTGTGCCCCCTCACAATACAAATGCCCACATTGTGCCCCCTCACAGTACAAATGCCCACATTGTGCCCCCTCACAGTACTAATTTCCACACTGCCCCCTCACAGTACTAATGCCCACATTTTGCCCCCTCACAGTACTAATGCCCACATTGCGCTCCCTCACAAAACTAATGCCCACATTGTGCCCCCTCACACTACTAATGCACACATTGTGCCCCATCACAGTACTAATGCCCACATTGTGCCTCCTCACAGTACTAATATACACATTGTGCCCCCACACAGTTCTAATGCCCACATTGTTCCCCCTCAAAATACTAATACCCACATTGTTCCCCCTCAAAATACTAATACTCACATTGTGTCCCCTCACAGTACTATTTTCCACATTGTGCCCCCTCACAGCACTAATACCCACATTGTGCCCCCTCACAGTACTAATAACCGTATTGTGCCCCCTCACAGTACTATTTTACACATTGTGCCCCCTCATAGTACTAATGCCCACATTGTGCTCCCTCACAGTACTAATGCCCACATTGTGCCCCCTCACAATACAAATGCCCACATTGTGCCCCCTCACAGTACAAATGCCCACATTGTGCCCCCTCACAGTACTAATTTCCACACTGCCCCCTCACAGTACTAATGCCCACATTTTGCCCCCTCACAGTACTAATGCCCACATTGCGCTCCCTCACAAAACTAATGCCCACATTGTGCCCCCTCACACTACTAATGCACACATTGTGCCCCATCACAGTACTAATGCCCACATTGTGCCTCCTCACAGTACTAATATACACATTGTGCCCCCACACAGTTCTAATGCCCACATTGTTCCCCCTCAAAATACTAATACCCACATTGTTCCCCCTCAAAATACTAATACTCACATTGTGTCCCCTCACAGTACTATTTTCCACATTGTGCCCCCTCACAGCACTAATACCCACATTGTGCCCCCTCACAGTACTAATAACCGTATTGTGCCCCCTCACAGTACTATTTTACACATTGTGCCCCCTCATAGTACTAATGCCCACATTGTGCCCCCTCATAGTACTAATGCCCACATTGTGCCCCCTCATAGTACTAATGCCCACATTGTGCCCCCTCATAGTACTAATGCCCACATTGTGCCCCCTCACAGTACTAATGTCCACATTGTGCACCCTGACAGTACTAATGTCCACATTGTGCACCCTCACAGTACTAATACCCACATTGTGCCCCCTCACAGTACTATTTTACACATTGTGCCCCTTCACAGTACTAATGCCCACATTGTGCCCCCTCACAAAACTAATGCCCACATTGCGCTCCCTCACAAAACTAAAGCCCACATTGTGCCCCCTCACAGTATTAATGCCTACATTGTGCCCCATAACAGTACTAATGCCCACATTGTGCCTCCTCACAGTATTACTGCCTACATTGTGCCCCATAACAGTACTAATACACACATTGTGCCCCCACACAGTTCTAATGCCCACATTGTGCCCCCTCACAGTACTAATACCCACATTGTGCCCCCTCACAGTACTAATACCCACATTGTGTCCCCTCACAGTACTATTTTCCACATTGTGCCCCCTCACAGTACTAATACCCACATTGTGCCCCCTCACAGTACTAATGCCCACATTGTGCCCCCTCACAGTACTAATGCCCACATTGTGCCCCCTCACAGTACTAATGCCCACATTGTGCCCCCTCATAGTACTAATGCCCACATTGTGCCCCCTCACAGTACTAATGTCCACATTGTGCCCCCTCACAGTACTAATGTCCACATTGTGCACCCTGACAGTACTAATGTCCACATTGTGCACCCTCATAGTACTAATGCCCACATTGTGCCCCCTCACAGTACTAATGTCCACATTGTGCCCCCTCACAGTACTATTTTCCACATTGTGCCCCCTCACAGTACTAATACCCACATTGTGCCCCCTCACAGTACTAATGCTCACATTGTGCCCCTTCAAAGAACTAATGCCTACATTGTGTCCCCTCACAGTACTAATACCCACATTGTGCCCCCTCACAGTACTATTTTACACATTGTGCCCCCTCACAGTACTAATGCCCACATTGCGCCCCCTCACAGTACTAATGCCCACATTGCGCTCCCTCACAAAACTAATGCCCACATTGCGCCCCCTCATAGTACTAATGCCCACATTGTGCCCCCTCACAGTACTAATGTCCACATTGTGCCCCCTCACAGTACTAATGCCCACATTGTGCACCCTCATAGTACTAATGCCCACATTGTGCCCCCTCACAGTACTAATGTCCACATTGTGCCCCCTCACAGTACTAATGCCCACATTGTGCCCCCTCACAGTACTAATGTCCACATTGTGCACCCTCACAGTACTATTTTCCACATTGTGCCCCCTCACAGTACTAATACCCACATTGTGCCCCCTCACAGTACTAATACCCACATTGTGTCCCCTCACAGTACTAATACCCACATTGTGCCCCCTCACAGTACTATTTTACACATTGTGCCCCCTCACAGTACTAATGCCCACATTGTGCCCCCTCACAGTACTAATGCCCACATTGTGCCCCCTCACAGTACTAATGCCCACATTGTGCCCCCTCACAGTACTAATGCTCACATTGTGCCCCCTCACTGTACCAATGCCCACATTGTGCCCCTCACAGTACTAATGCCCACATTGTGCCCCCTCACAGTATTAATGCCTACATTGTGCCCCATAACAGTACTAATACACACATTGTGCCCCCACACAGTTCTAATGCCCACATTGTGCCCCCTCACAGTACTAATACCCACATTGTGCCCCCTTACAGTACTATTACCCACCTTGTGTCCCCTCACAGTACTATTTTCCACATTGTGCCCCCTCACAGTACTAATACCCACATTGTGCCCCCTCACAGTACTAATGCCCACATTGTGCCCCCTCACAGTACTAATGCCCACATTGTGCCCCCTCACAGTACTAATGCCCACATTGTGCCCCCTCATAGTACTAATGCCCACATTGTTCCCCCTCACAGTACTAATGCCCACATTGTGCCCCCTCACAGTACTAATGCCCACATTGTGCCCCATCACAGTACTAATGCCCACATTGTGCCCCCTCACAGTAGTTATGCTTAAGTGTGCTCTGGCAGAGAATTATTAGTTGGGACCTTTGGCAGCACTATCACCATGGTTGAACAACGTGCAGAATGTGTATGAAGAAGGACGAGACAAATCCTGGAATAACATCACATGTAAGATCCTTGCGTACGTCATGGCGCCAATCGTAGAGGCGTGCGACCAACAATACAGATATCCTCTAACTAGCACTGAACAAGTATATCGCCCCTTCCGTAAAACTCCACCAATCAAGCATGAGTTACACTCTTATAATTATTTCCTTTTCTCTTTTTTTTAAAAATATATATATTATTTTTTTTTATTATTTATTTATTTATTCACCATTTTTTTAACACTTTTTTTTTTTTTTTTTTTGTGGTCAAAACCCCTGGTGGCCACTAGACGGAGCCAACACAGGGCACAGAACCATGGACTGCACTGGCGGCAGTCACCACCGGAGGGAGCCTGTGACATCCAACACTGCTCCATGGACTGCATTGACTCCAGCGACCACCAGGGGGAGCCCACACAGTGCCGGCCACCTGCCACACGGGCAGGCAGCGGAGGAGACCGCAAGCAGGACGCTGAGGTGAGTGTGCGGTCGACATGACAAGGGCCAGTAGTGGCATGGGGGGCATGAGGGGCATGAGGGGAGAAGAACCAAACTACTGCTGCCGTGAGCCCTACCTAGCTAATGGCACAGCGGCCCGTGCCAGACATTAAGGGAGGAGAGACGTACGAATCGGGATCGCGCTGATCCCTGCACTCTACGATTCATGCCACGTGGGAGTTGGAGCTCCTGGCAGACGCTCCTGTGCAGTGTGGCCCCCTCTTACCTAGGGAGCCGGCACTGCCGGCCGGACTTGTGAGCCGAGACTGCAATGTGGCAGTCACTTACCTGATCTAGTAGCTTGCTTTGCGTAGAAACGAACTTCTAGGACCAGACGCAACTTCACACACGGAACGAGGCCAGCGTTTGACACGACGTTCATTGAAGGAGGGGCAGAGGTGCCATGATATAGGCAACCGTGCCCCTCCCACAAATACAGGCCAATGAATCGGCCTTAACACATATATATATATATATATTTAATTTTCTAAAATATTCCCTGACAACCATTCAGAGATTTTTATAATTTCATATAATTGTCAGGTAAAGATTGTTAATTTGTGATGCAACAAAATGACCCTTTAACCACCTCCGGACCGCCTAACGCAGATTCGCGTTCCGGAGGTGGCAGCGCTGCGCACAGTCACGCATATACGCGTCATCTCGCGAGACGCGAGATTTCCTGTGAACGCGCGCACACAGGAACGGAAGGTAAGAGAGTTGATCTCCAGCCTGCCAGCGGCGATCGTTCGCTGGCAGGCTGGAGATGTGTTTTTTTTAACCCCTAACAGGTATATTAGACGCTGATCCCCTTTGTTTGGATCGACCACCAGAGGACACAGGTAGCTCAGTAATATGTTGCACCAAGCACCACTACACTACACCCCCCCCTGTCACTTATTAACCCCTTATTCACCCTTGATCACCCCTGATCACCCCATATAGACTCACTGATCACCCCCCTGTCATTGATTACCCCCCTGTCATTGATTAACCCCCTGTAAAGCTCCATTCAGATGTCCGCTTGATTTTTACGGATCCACTGATCGATGGATCGGATCCGCAAAACGCATACGGACGTCTGAATGGAGCCTTACAGGGGCGTGATCAATGACTGTGGTGATCACCCCATATAGACTCCCTGATCACCCCCCTGTCATTGATTACCCCCCTGTCATTGATCAACCCCCTGTAAAGCTCCATTCAGATGTCCGCATGATTTTTACGGATCCACTGATAGATGGATCGGATCCGCAAAACGCATACGGACGTCTGAATGGAGCCTTACAGGGGCGTGATCAATGACTGTGGTGATCACCCCATATAGACTCCCTGATCACCCCCCTGTCATTGATTACCCCTCTGTCATTGATCAACCCCCTGTAAAGCTCCATTCAGATGTCCGCATGATTTTTACGGATCCACTGATAGATGGATCGGATCCGCAAAACGCATACGGACGTCTGAATGGAGCCTTACAGGGGCGTGATCAATGACTGTGGTGATCACCCCATATAGACTCCCTGATTACCCCCCTGTCATTGATTACCCCCCTGTCATTGATCAACCCCCTGTAAAGCTCCATTCAGATGTCCGCATGATTTTTACGGATCCACTGATAGATGGATCGGATCCGCAAAACGCATACGGACGTCTGAATGGAGCCTTACAGGGGCGTGATCAATGACTGTGGTGATCACCCCATATAGACTCCCTGATCACCCCCCTGTCATTGATTACACCCCTGTCATTGATCAACCCCCTGTAAAGCTCCATTCAGATGTCCGCATGATTTTTACGGATCCACTGATAGATGGATCGGATCCGCAAAACGCATACGGACGTCTGAATGGAGCCTTACAGGGGCGTGATCAATGACTGTGGTGATCACCCCATATAGACTCCCTGATCACCCCCCTGTCATTGATCACCCCCCTGTAAAGCTCCATTCAGATGTCCGCATGATTTTTACGGATCCACTGATAGATGGATCGGATCCGCAAAACACATACAGGCGTCTCCCTGGAGCCTTCCAGGGGGGGTGATCACCCCATATAGACTCCCTGATCACCCCCCTGTCATTGATCATCCCCCCTGTCATTGATCACCCCCCTGTCATTGATCACCCCCCTGTTATTGATCACCCCCCTGTCATTGATCACCCCTCTGTAAGGCTCCATTCAGACATTTTTTTGGCCCAAGTTAGCGGAATTATTTTTTTTTTTCTTACAAAGTCTCATATACTACTAACTTGTGTCAAAAAATTAAATCTCACATGAACTCACCATACCCCTCACGGAATCCAAATGTATAAAAATTTTTAGACATTTATATTCCAGACTTCTTCTCACGCTTTAGGGCCCCTAGAATGCCAGGGCATTATAAATACCCCACATGTGACCCCATTTCAGAAAGAAGACACCCCCAGGTATTCCGTGAGGGGCATATTGAGTCCATGAAAGATTGAAATTTTTGTCCCAAGTTAGCGGAAAGGGAGACTTTGTGAGAATAAAATAAAAAATATGTGCCAAAAAAAAAAAATTTCTATGAACTCGCCATGCCCCTCATTGAATACCTTTGGGTGTCTTCTTTCCAAAATGGGGTCACATGTGGGGTATTTATACTACTGGCATTCTAGGGGCCCCAAAGCGTGAGAAGAAGTCTGGTATCCAAATGTCTAAAAATGCCCTCCTAAAAGGAATTTGGGCACCTTTGCGCATCTAGGCTGCAAAAAAGTGTCACACATCTGGTATCTCTGTATTCAGGAGAAGTTGAGGAATGTGTTTTGGGGTGTCATTTTACATATACCCATGCTGGGTGAGAGAAATATCTTGGTCAAATGCCAACTTTGTATAAAAAAATGGGAAAAGTTGTCTTTTGCCAAGATATTTCTCTCACCCAGCATGGGTATATGTAAAATGACACCCCAAAACACATTCCCCAACTTCTCCTGAATACGGCGATACCACATGTGTGACACTTTTTTGCAGCCTAGGTGGGCAAAGGGGCCCATATTCCAAAGAGCACCTTTAGGATTTCACAGGTCATTTACCTACTTACCACACATTAGGGCCCCTGGAAAATGCCAGGGCAGTATAACTACCCCACAAGTGACCCCATTTTGGAAAGAAGACACCCCAAGGTATTCCGTGAGGGGCATGGCGAGTTCCTAGAATTTTTTATTTTTTGTCCCAAGTTAGTGGAAAATGATTTTTTTTTTTCTTACAAAGTCTCATATTCCACTAACTTGTGACAAAAAATAAAAACTTCCATGAACTCACTATGCCCATCAGCGAATACCTTGGGGTGTCTTCTTTCCAAAATGGGGTCACTTGTGGGGTAGTTATACTGCCCTGGCATTCTAGGGGCCCAAATGTGTGGTAAGGAGTTTGAAATCAAATTCTGTAAAAAATGACCAGTGAAATCCGAAAGGTGCTCTTTGGAATATGGGCCCCTTTGCCCACCTAGGCTGCAAAAAAGTGTCACACATCTGGTATCTCCGTACTCAGGAGAAGGTGGGGAATGTGTTTTGGGGTGTCATTTTACATATACCCATGCTGGGTGAGAGAAATATCTTGGCAAAAGACAACTTTTACCATTTTTTTTATACAAAGTTGTCTTTTGCCAAGATATTTCTCTCACCCAGCATGCAGCGTTCGGGTGTCCGCCTGGCCGTGCGGAGGCAAGCGGATCCGTCCAGACTTACAATGTAAGTCAATGGGGACGGATCCGTTTGAAGATGACACTATATGACTCAATCTTCAAACGGATCCGTCCCCCATTGACTTTCAATGTAAAGTCTGGACCGATCCGTTCAGGCTACTTTCACACTTAGAAATTTTTCTAAATTATAATGCAGATGGATCCGTTCTGAACGGATGCAAACGTCTGCTTTATAGGAGCGGATCCGTCTGATGAAACATCAGACGGACCCGCTCCGAACGCTAGTGTGAAAGTAGCCTTATCGTGCTGGGGGGTTCCAATCCCACCTTGGAACTTCTGCCAAATTTCTCAGGTTGAATGGTTGTCTATGGACCATTTTTCTTTAAGACCATGCTATTGGGCCACAATGGGGGCCATTATTGTAACAGGGGGGAGCACTATGCGCACATTGCTTCTACTGGGGGCACACATTATAAGGGGGGATTTTTTATACTGACACAAATTATAAGCGGGATTTTTTTTGTACTGGCGCACATTATAAGGGACATTTATGCAGCGGCTATATCTATTGCTCTCTGTTATCAGCCATTTTCGGCCTCTGCTCTGAGGACAGAATCTTTTTCTTTACTGTGGTCTAGAAGTTCGCAGTTTGGTGTAAATGTGTTAAAAATAATAAGAGGAGCCGTCCCCTCTCCTGACCTGTCTGTTTAGTAACTACCTGTATCCCCCATGTAACAACAATCCTGGAAGATCTAATCTTATGGCTCTATGTTGTGCCGTGCCTCTATTATTCCTACCAAAAGCTTGTGAAAGAATTGCAAGCAGGGCGTTACCAGTTGGGGTTGTGTCCCCGCAGAGTCTTACCCTGGCAGCACTGATGGGACAGTGTAATGCCTTATTCACACCTCAGTATTTTGGTCAGTGATTATGAGCCAAAACCAGGAATGGAGACTGCACCGACATAAGGTAGAAGGGCTCATGTACACAAATGGATTTTTGGTCCACATTCGATCTGCAAAAAAATGCAGATTTATTTTAATGGGGCTGCAAAAGATGCAGACAGCACACCGTGTCCTGTCCACATCCGTTGTTCCGTTCCGCGGCCCTGCAAAAAATATAGAGCATGTGACCAGTTACATCACAAACCTCCTTGTAAGAAATCCATTCTAGCTTCTACCCTAGTGCAGCAGTGACTGAGGCGGGGCTTCCTGCAGTGAGCGGGCCTATAGAGGTCCTGAGCGGGGGGTGCTGTTAGAGTGTCCACCTTTCCCAGCAAAAAATACCGGCCAAGTTTACAAAAGTTAAAAAGGTTGGTGTGGCCTAACCTGGGTGTTATTTCATCATCTTATACGTTTTGCTCCTTTTTTTTTTTCAATAAAATCAAACTTTTCACTGTTGGGGACACCCTGTGTCTTAAAGTTTTATTTAGCCTTTATTTTTGAAATATTTCTGCCGTGATTTAAACTGACAACCATGTACATTAAAGGCAAGAACCTATGAATACCTAATACATGAGAAACTACTATGAGGATTCTCTGCCGCATTTTTCCATGTAGCTCTATAGTGTAGTGGTTAAGGTTCCTGCCTTTAGTGCAGATGGTTGCGAGTTCAAATCCCGACAAACACATTTCACAAATAGAGGCTATTAGTGTCTCTATACTGACAATGCTTGGGGATACCTGCTTCATCTTCATAGCACTGACTCCACATATGGACATAAAGCAAGAACTCCCAAGCAATGTATGGAGTCAGAGCACGGACTCCTAAGCGAACAGGAACACTGCCAGAGTCCAGAATCAGATACCTATGGGTAGTCAGCGGTGTAATTTATCACTGTGCAGTGCATCAAGATTCATAGCTAATCCCTTCTGTTAAACGATCAGCAGAGGTGTAGCTTGGCTTCACATTGTGCCCCCTCACAGTACTAATACCCACATTGTACTCCCTCACAGTACTAATACCCACTTTGTGCTCCCTCACAGTACTAATACCCATATTGTGCCCCCTCACAGTACTAATGCTCACATTGTGCCCCCTCACTGTACCAATGCCCACATTGTGCCCCTCACAGTACTAATGCCCACATTGTGCCCCCTCACAGTACTAATACCCACATTGTGCTCCCTCACAGTACTAATGCCCACATTGTGCTCCCCCACAGTTCTAATGCCAATATTGTGCCCCCTCACAGTACTAATGCCCACATTGTGCCCCCTCACAGTTCTAATGCCCACATTGTGCCCCATCAAAGTACTAATGTCCACATTGTGCCCCCTCACAGTACTAATGCCAACATTGTGCCCCCTCACAGTACTAATTTCCACATTTTGCCCCCTCACAGTACTAATGCCCCCTCACAGTACGAATGCCCACATTGTGCCCCATAACAGTACTAATGCCCACATTGTGCCCCATCAAAGTACTAATGTCCACATTGTGCCCCCTCACAGTACTAATGCCAACATTGTGCCCCCTCACAGTACTAATGCCCACATTGTGCCCCCTCACAGTACTAATGCCCCCTCACAGTACGAATGCCCACATTGTGCCCCATCACAGTACTAATGCCCACATTGTGCCCCCTCACAGTACTAATGCCCCCTCACAGTACGAATGCCCACATTGTGCCCCATCACAGTACTAATGCCCACATTGTGCCCCCTCACAGTACTAATACCCACATTGTGCTCCCTCACAGTACTAATGCCCACATTGTGCTCCCCCACAGTTCTAATGCCAATATTGTGCCCCCTCACTGTACTAATGCCCACATTGTGCCCCCTCACAGTTCTAATGCCCACATTGTGCCCCATCAAAGTACTAATGTCCACATTGTGCCCCCTCACAGTACTAATGCCAACATTGTGCCCCCTCACAGTACTAATTTCCACATTTTGCCCCCTCACAGTACTAATGCCCCCTCACAGTACGAATGCCCACATTGTGCCCCATCACAGTACTAATGCCCACATTGTGCCCCATCAAAGTACTAATGTCCACATTGTGCCCCCTCACAGTACTAATGCCAACATTGTGCCCCCTCACAGTACTAATGCCCACATTGTGCCCCCTCACAGTACTAATGCCCCCTCACAGTACGAATGCCCACATTGTGCCCCATCACAGTACTAATGCCCACATTGTGCCCCCTCACAGTAGTTATGCTTAAGTGTGCTCTGGCAGAGAATTATTAGTTGGGACCTTTGGCAGCACTATCACCATGGGGGCACCCTGGGTTTATCTCTTTCTGCAGTATAATATTGGGGAGCACAGCGGCACAGTATTGGGGGTGGTAGGATGATTTGTCCAGAAGATGGGAGGATGATGGAAAAGTAGTAAACTACGATTTTTTTTGTTGTCAAAATGCAGAGACGAAAAATGGCTGAAAAATGGCGGTCTGTACTGAAGCTCTGAAAGGAGAATATGAGGAAAGAGAACATCTACATCACAGGAGACGTCACTGGATGTAAGAGGTATGGGGCTGTATTACCCTGTTCTGTAGTGATATATGTAATGCTAGGAGGGAAGGGGCTAGGTTAAGAATTTGGTATTGGGGGGGGGGGGGGCGCTGTTTCAATTTTCGCCTCAGGCAGCAGAAAGGCTAGGTGCACCCCTGGTGACAGTGCTGCTTCGTTTTTTGCTATTTTTGTATATATATATAATTTTCAAAAATACTTCCTGACAACCATTCAGAGATTTTTATAATTTCATATAATTGTCAGGTAAAGATTGTTAATTTGTGATGCAACAAAATGACCCTTTAAATATTAACAAGGGAAAATCTAAGGTGAAGAAGAAGAAGGAGAGGAGTCTATGGCTGCATGGAGACGACCATAACAGAGCTCCACATGGGAGATGCTGCACTAACCTATAGGCCACAGTGTCAGCCAATCAGAAGGCTTGCTGTGGAACTTATGCAAATGGCCTGGATGTTATGCAAATAAGTTGATGGCAAAAGAGCACAACCATCACCCAAGTTCTCCTAAATATTGCTCTTAGTTTGGATTTCGACAGCAGTAGGTTTGTCAGCGCGGCCCGCTCAGTTTATTGACGCTTTCTTTCTTTTGTAGAATTCACACCTCTCCCTGAGCTTAAAGTCTCTGCCACAGGAGCCACATAAATAGAGAACCCGTTTACTAGGCTAGGTGGGAGGGCGAGAATACAAGGGGACCACCAGCTAACTGTGACGCCCATCAAAGCCGGCCTGATTGTGACAACCTCCAGGGGTTGGATGATCAATCAAGGACGATGGAGGGTTGACCTAGAGTTGACTAGGTCAGGTAACGCACATGTGACGCCCTTGGGTGGCCAGATTGTGACAACCCCTAAGGTCCTATCAACCTCAACCTAGGGGTTGAATGATCATCGGCTAACCCCAGGGTTGACGGTGTCAGGTAACGCACATGATGTTAGCTGGTGGTCTCCTTGTGACGAGGTCAGTGTGGACGAGGTCAATCTCCCCTCCCTGTTTTTTGGTTCTTTTTCTTTTCTAGAGGTTGGCTGGCTAGAAGGTCATAGTGGGCAGCACACTTATCGTGCTGGGGGGTTCCAATCCCACCTTGGAACTTCTGCCAAATTTCTCAGCTTGAATGGTTGTGTATGGAATTGAGCGTGGAGCGGATGAGTGAGATAGGGAAACTACCTACATGGACCATTTTTCTTTAAGACCATGCTATTGGACCACAATGGGGGCCATTATTGTAACAGGGGGGAGCACTATGCGCACATTGCTTCTACTGGGGGCACCCATTATTAAATGGGGGGATTTTTTATACTGGCACAAATTATAAGCAGGATTTTTTTTGTACTGGCGCACATTATAAGGGGCAGCGGCTATATCTATTGCTCTCTGTTATCAGCCATTTTCGGCCTCTGCTCTGAGGACAGAATCTTTTTCTTTACTGTGGTCTAGAAGTTCGCAGTTTGGTGTAAATGTGTTAAAAATAATAAGAGGAGCCGTCCCCTCTCCTGACCTGTCTGTTTAGTAACTACTTGCATCCCCCGTGTAACAACAATCCTGGAAGATCTAATCTTATGGCTCTATGTTGTGCCGTGCCTCTATTATTCCTACCAAAAGCTTGTGAAAGAATTGCAAGCAGGGCGTTACCAGTTGGGGTTGTGTCCCCGCAGAGTCTTACCCTGGCAGCACTGATGGGACAGTGTAATGCCTTATTCACACCTCAGTATTTTGGTCAGTGATTATGAGCCAAAACCAGGAATGGAGACTGCACCGACATAAGGTAGAAGGGCTCATGTACACAAATGGATTTTTGGTCCACATTCGATCTGCAAAAAAATGCAGATTTATTTTAATGGGGCTGCAAAAGATGCAGACAGCACACCGTGTCCTGTCCACATCCGTTGTTCCGTTCCGCGGCCCTGCAAAAAATATAGAGCATGTGACCAGTTACATCACAAACCTTCTTGTGAGAAATCCATTCTAGCTTCTACCCTAGTGCAGCAGTGACTGAGGCGGGGCTTCCTGCAGTGAGCGGGCCTATAGAGGTCCTGAGCGGGGGGTGCTGTTAGAGTGTCCACCTTTCTCAGCAAAAAATACCGGCCAAGTTTACAAAAGTTAAAAAGGTTGGTGTGGCCTAACACGGGTGTTATTTCATCATCTTTTACGTTTTGCTCCTTTTTTTTTTTTTTCAATAAAATCAAACTTTTTACTGTTGGGGACACCCTGTGTCTTAAAGTTTTATTTAGCCTTTATTTTTGAAATATTTCTGCCGTGATTCAAACTGACAACCATGTACATTAAAGGCAAGAACCTATGAATACCTAATACATGAGAAACTACTATGAGGATTCTCTGCCGCATTTTTCCATGTAGCTCTATAGTGTAGTGGTTAAGGTTCCTGCCTTTAGTGCAGATGGTTGCGAGTTCGAATCCCGACAAACACATTTCACAAATAGAGGCTATTAGTGTCTCTATACTGACAATGCTTGGGGATACCTGCTTCATCTTCATAGCACTGACTCCACATATGGACATAGAGCAAGAACTCCCAAGCAATGTATGGAGTCAGAGCACGGACTCCTAAGCGAACAGGAACACTGCCAGAGTCCAGAATCAGATACCTATGGGTAGTCAGCGGTGTAATTTATCACTGTGCAGTGCATCAAGATTCATAGCTAATCCCTTCTGTTAAACGATCAGCAGAGGTGTAGCTTGGCTTCACATTGTGCCCCCTCACAGTACTATTTTACACATTTTGCCCCCTCACAGTACTAATACCCACATTGTACTCCCTCACAGTACTAATACCCACTTTGTGCTCCCTCACAGTACTAATACCCATATTGTGCCCCCTCACAGTACTAATGCTCACATTGTGCCCCCTCACTGTACCAATGCCCACATTGTGCCCCTCACAGTACTAATGCCCACATTGTGCCCCCTCACAGTACTAACACCCACATTGTGCTCCCTCACAGTACTAATGCCCACATTGTGCTCCCCCACAGTTCTAATGCCAATATTGTGCCCCCTCACAGTACTAATGCCAATATTGTGCCCCCTCACAGTACTAATGCCCACATTGTGCCCCCTCACAGTTCTAATGCCGACATTGTGCCCCATCAAAGTACTAATGTCCACATTGTGCCCCCTCACAGTACTAATGCCAACATTGTGCCCCCTCACAGTACTAATTTCCACATTTTGCCCCCTCACAGTACTAATGCCCCCTCACAGTACGAATGCCCACATTGTGCCCCATCACAGTACTAATGCCCACATTGTGCCCCCTCACAGTACTAATACCCACATTGTGCTCCCTCACAGTACTAATGCCCACATTGTGCTCCCCCACAGTTCTAATGCCAATATTGTGCCCCCTCACTGTACTAATGCCCACATTGTGCCCCCTCACAGTTCTAATGCCCACATTGTGCCCCATCAAAGTACTAATGTCCACATTGTGCCCCCTCACAGTACTAATGCCAACATTGTGCCCCCTCACAGTACTAATTTCCACATTTTGCCCCCTCACAGTACGAATGCCCCCTCACAGTACGAATGCCCACATTGTGCCCCCTCACAGTACTAATGCCCACATTGTGCCCCATCAAAGTACTAATGTCCACATTGTGCCCCCTCACAGTACTAATGCCAACATTGTGCCCCCTCACAGTACTAATGCCCACATTGTGCCCCCTCACAGTACTAATGCCCCCTCACAGTACGAATGCCCACATTGTGCCCCATCACAGTACTAATGCCCACATTGTGCCCCCTCACAGTAGTTATGCTTAAGTGTGCTCTGGCAGAGAATTATTAGTTGGGACCTTTGGCAGCACTATCACCATGGGGGCACCCTGGGTTTATCTCTTTCTGCAGTATAATATTGGGGAGCACAGCGGCACAGTATTGGGGGTGGTAGGATGATTTGTCCAGAAGATGGGAGGATGATGGAAAAGTAGTAAACTACGATTTTTTTTGTTGTCAAAATGCAGAGACGAAAAATGGCTGAAAAATGGCGGTCTGTACTGAAGCTCTGAAAGGAGAATATGAGGAAAGAGAACATCTACATCACAGGAGACGTCACTGGATGTAAGAGGTATGGGGCTGTATTACCCTGTTCTGTAGTGATATATGTAATGCTAGGAGGGAAGGGGCTAGGTTAAGAATTTGGTTTTGGGGGGGGGGGGGGGGGGAAGCTGTTTCAATTTTCGCCTCAGGCAGCAGAAAGGCTAGGTGCACCCCTGGTGACAGTGCTGCTTCGTTTTTTGCTATTTTTGTATATATATATAATTTTCAAAAATACTTCCTGACAACCATTCAGAGATTTTTATAATTTCATATAATTGTCAGGTAAAGATTGTTAATTTGTGATGCAACAAAATGACCCTTTAAATATTAACAAGGGAAAATCTAAGGTGAAGAAGAAGAAGGAGAGGAGTCTATGGCTGCATGGAGACGACCATAACAGAGCTCCACATGGGAGATGCTGCACTAACCTATAGGCCACAGTGTCAGCCAATCAGAAGGCTTGCTGTGGAACTTATGCAAATGGCCTGGATGTTATGCAAATAAGTTGATGGCAAAAGAGCACAACCATCACCCAAGTTCTCCTAAATATTGCTCTTAGTTTGGATTTCGACAGCAGTAGGTTTGTCAGCGCGGCCCGCTCAGTTTATTGGCGCTTTCTTTCTTTTGTAGAATTCACACCTCTCCCTGAGTTTAAAGTCTCTGCCACAGGAGCCACATAAATAGAGAACCCGTTTACTAGGCTAGGTGGGAGGGCGAGAATACAAGGGGACCACCAGCTAACTGTGACGCCCATCAAAGCCGGCCTGATTGTGACAACCTCCAGGGGTTGGATGATCAATCAAGGACGATGGAGGGTTGACCTAGAGTTGACTAGGTCAGGTAACGCACATGTGACGCCCTTGGGTGGCCAGATTGTGACAACCCCTAAGGTCCTATCAACCTCAACCTAGGGGTTGAATGATCATCGGCTAATCCCAGGGTTGACGGTGTCAGGTAACGCACATGATGTTAGCTGGTGGTCTCCTTGTGACGAGGTCAGTGTGGACGAGGTCAATCTCCCCTCCCTGTTTTTTGGTTCTTTTTCTTTTCTAGAGGTTGGCTGGCTAGAAGGTCATAGTGGGCAGCACACTTATCGTGCTGGGGGGGGGGGGTTCCAATCCCACCTTGGAACTTCTGCCAAATTTCTCAGCTTGAATGGTTGTGTATGGAATTGAGCGTGGAGCGGATGAGTGAGATAGGGAAACTACCTACATGGACCATTTTTCTTTAAGACCATGCTATTGGGCCACAATGGGGGCCATTATTGTAACAGGGGGGAGCACTATGCGCACATTGCTTCTACTGGGGGCACCCATTATTAAATGGGGGGATTTTTTATACTGGCACAAATTATAAGCAGGATTTTTTTTGTACTGGCGCACATTATAAGGGGCAGCGGCTATATCTATTGCTCTCTGTTATCAGCCATTTTCGGCCTCTGCTCTGAGGACAGAATCTTTTTCTTTACTGTGGTCTAGAAGTTCGCAGTTTGGTGTAAATGTGTTAAAAATAATAAGAGGAGCCGTCCCCTCTCCTGACCTGTCTGTTTAGTAACTACTTGCATCCCCCGTGTAACAACAATCCTGGAAGATCTAATCTTATGGCTCTATGTTGTGCCGTGCCTCTATTATTCCTACCAAAAGCTTGTGAAAGAATTGCAAGCAGGGCGTTACCAGTTGGGGTTGTGTCCCCGCAGAGTCTTACCCTGGCAGCACTGATGGGACAGTGTAATGCCTTATTCACACCTCAGTATTTTGGTCAGTGATTATGAGCCAAAACCAGGAATGGAGACTGCACCGACATAAGGTAGAAGGGCTCATGTACACAAATGGATTTTTGGTCCACATTCGATCTGCAAAAAAATGCAGATTTATTTTAATGGGGCTGCAAAAGATGCAGACAGCACACCGTGTCCTGTCCACATCCGTTGTTCCGTTCCGCGGCCCTGCAAAAAATATAGAGCATGTGACCAGTTACATCACAAACCTTCTTGTGAGAAATCCATTCTAGCTTCTACCCTAGTGCAGCAGTGACTGAGGCGGGGCTTCCTGCAGTGAGCGGGCCTATAGAGGTCCTGAGCGGGGGGTGCTGTTAGAGTGTCCACCTTTCTCAGCAAAAAATACCGGCCAAGTTTACAAAAGTTAAAAAGGTTGGTGTGGCCTAACACGGGTGTTATTTCATCATCTTTTACGTTTTGCTCCTTTTTTTTTTTTTTCAATAAAATCAAACTTTTTACTGTTGGGGACACCCTGTGTCTTAAAGTTTTATTTAGCCTTTATTTTTGAAATATTTCTGCCGTGATTCAAACTGACAACCATGTACATTAAAGGCAAGAACCTATGAATACCTAATACATGAGAAACTACTATGAGGATTCTCTGCCGCATTTTTCCATGTAGCTCTATAGTGTAGTGGTTAAGGTTCCTGCCTTTAGTGCAGATGGTTGCGAGTTCGAATCCCGACAAACACATTTCACAAATAGAGGCTATTAGTGTCTCTATACTGACAATGCTTGGGGATACCTGCTTCATCTTCATAGCACTGACTCCACATATGGACATAAAGCAAGAACTCCCAAGCAATGTATGGAGTCAGAGCACGGACTCCTAAGCGAACAGGTACACTGCCAGAGTCCAGAATCAGATACCTATGGGTAGTCAGCTGTGTAATTTATCACTGTGCAGTGCATCAAGATTCATAGCTAATCCCTTCTGTTAAACGATCAGCAGAGGTGTAGCTTGGCTTCACATTGTGCCCCCTCACAGTACTATTTTACACATTTTGCCCCCTCACAGTACTAATACCCACATTGTACTCCCTCACAGTACTAATACCCACTTTGTGCTCCCTCACAGTACTAATACCCATATTGTGCCCCCTCACAGTACTAATGCTCACATTGTGCCCCCTCACTGTACCAATGCCCACATTGTGCCCCTCACAGTACTAATGCCCACATTGTGCCCCCTCACAGTACTAATACCCACATTGTGCTCCCTCACAGTACTAATGCCCACATTGTGCTCCCCCACAGTTCTAATGCCAATATTGTGCCCCCTCACAGTACTAATGCCAATATTGTGCCCCCTCACAGTACTAATGCCCACATTGTGCCCCCTCACAGTTCTAATGCCCACATTGTGCCCCATCAAAGTACTAACGTCCACATTGTGCCCCCTCACAGTACTAATGCCAACATTGTGCCCCCTCACAGTACTAATTTCCACATTTTGCCCCCTCACAGTACTAATGCCCCCTCACAGTACGAATGCCCACATTGTGCCCCATCACAGTACTAATGCCCACATTGTGCCCCCTCACAGTACTAATACCCACATTGTGCTCCCTCACAGTACTAATGCCCACATTGTGCTCCCCCACAGTTCTAATGCCAATATTGTGCCCCCTCACTGTACTAATGCCCACATTGTGCCCCCTCACAGTTCTAATGCCCACATTGTGCCCCATCAAAGTACTAATGTCCACATTGTGCCCCCTCACAGTACTAATGCCAACATTGTGCCCCCTCACAGTACTAATTTCCACATTTTGCCCCCTCACAGTACGAATGCCCCCTCACAGTACGAATGCCCACATTGTGCCCCATCACAGTACTAATGCCCACATTGTGCCCCATCAAAGTACTAATGTCCACATTGTGCCCCCTCACAGTACTAATGCCAACATTGTGCCCCCTCACAGTACTAATGCCCACATTGTGCCCCCTCACAGTACTAATGCCCCCTCACAGTACGAATGCCCACATTGTGCCCCATCACAGTACTAATGCCCACATTGTGCCCCCTCACAGTAGTTATGCTTAAGTGTGCTCTGGCAGAGAATTATTAGTTGGGACCTTTGGCAGCACTATCACCATGGGGGCACCCTGGGTTTATCTCTTTCTGCAGTATAATATTGGGGAGCACAGCGGCACAGTATTGGGGGTGGTAGGATGATTTGTCCAGAAGATGGGAGGATGATGGAAAAGTAGTAAACTACGATTTTTTTTGTTGTCAAAATGCAGAGACGAAAAATGGCTGGTACACTGCCAGAGTCCAGAATCAGATACCTATGGGTAGTCAGCTGTGTAATTTATCACTGTGCAGTGCATCAAGATTCATAGCTAATCCCTTCTGTTAAACGATCAGCAGAGGTGTAGCTTGGCTTCACATTGTGCCCCCTCACAGTACTATTTTACACATTTTGCCCCCTCACAGTACTAATACCCACATTGTACTCCCTCACAGTACTAATACCCACTTTGTGCTCCCTCACAGTACTAATACCCATATTGTGCCCCCTCACAGTACTAATGCTCACATTGTGCCCCCTCACTGTACCAATGCCCACATTGTGCCCCTCACAGTACTAATGCCCACATTGTGCCCCCTCACAGTACTAATACCCACATTGTGCTCCCTCACAGTACTAATGCCCACATTGTGCTCCCCCACAGTTCTAATGCCAATATTGTGCCCCCTCACAGTACTAATGCCAATATTGTGCCCCCTCACAGTACTAATGCCCACATTGTGCCCCCTCACAGTTCTAATGCCCACATTGTGCCCCATCAAAGTACTAACGTCCACATTGTGCCCCCTCACAGTACTAATGCCAACATTGTGCCCCCTCACAGTACTAATTTCCACATTTTGCCCCCTCACAGTACTAATGCCCCCTCACAGTACGAATGCCCACATTGTGCCCCCTCACAGTACTAATGCCCACATTGTGCCCCCTCACAGTACTAATACCCACATTGTGCTCCCTCACAGTACTAATGCCCACATTGTGCTCCCCCACAGTTCTAATGCCAATATTGTGCCCCCTCACAGTACTAATGCCCACATTGTGCCCCCTCACAGTTCTAATGCCCACATTGTGCCCCATCAAAGTACTAATGTCCACATTGTGCCCCCTCACAGTACTAATGCCAACATTGTGCCCCCTCACAGTACTAATTTCCACATTTTGCCCCCTCACAGTACTAATGCCCCCTCACAGTACGAATGCCCACATTGTGCCCCCTCACAGTACTAATGCCCACATTGTGCCCCATCAAAGTACTAATGTCCACATTGTGCCCCCTCACAGTACTAATGCCAACATTGTGCCCCCTCACAGTACTAATGCCCACATTGTGCCCCCTCACAGTACTAATGCCCCCTCACAGTACGAATGCCCACATTGTGCCCCATCACAGTACTAATGCCCACATTGTGCCCCCTCACAGTAGTTATGCTTAAGTGTGCTCTGGCAGAGAATTATTAGTTGGGACCTTTGGCAGCACTATCACCATGGGGGCACCCTGGGTTTATCTCTTTCTGCAGTATAATATTGGGGAGCACAGCGGCACAGTATTGGGGGTGGTAGGATGATTTGTCCAGAAGATGGGAGGATGATGGAAAAGTAGTAAACTACGATTTTTTTTGTTGTCAAAATGCAGAGACGAAAAATGGCTGAAAAATGGCGGTCTGTACTGAAGCTCTGAAAGGAGAATATGAGGAAAGAGAACATCTACATCACAGGAGACGTCACTGGATGTAAGAGGTATGGGGCTGTATTACCCTGTTCTGTAGTGATATATGTAATGCTAGGAGGGAAGGGGCTAGGTTAAGAATTTGGTATTGGGGGGGGGGGGGGGGGGGGGCGCTGTTTCAATTTTCGCCTCAGGCAGCAGAAAGGCTAGGTGCACCCCTGGTGACAGTGCTGCTTCGTTTTTTGCTATTTTTGTATATATATATAATTTTCAAAAATACTTCCTGACAACCATTCAGAGATTTTTATAATTTCATATAATTGTCAGGTAAAGATTGTTAATTTGTGATGCAACAAAATGACCCTTTAAATATTAACAAGGGAAAATCTAAGGTGAAGAAGAAGAAGGAGAGGAGTCTATGGCTGCATGGAGACGACCATAACAGAGCTCCACATGGGAGATGCTGCACTAACCTATAGGCCACAGTGTCAGCCAATCAGAAGGCTTGCTGTGGAACTTATGCAAATGGCCTGGATGTTATGCAAATAAGTTGATGGCAAAAGAGCACAACCATCACCCAAGTTCTCCTAAATATTGCTCTTAGTTTGGATTTCGACAGCAGTAGGTTTGTCAGCGCGGCCCGCTCAGTTTATTGACGCTTTCTTTCTTTTGTAGAATTCACACCTCTCCCTGAGTTTAAAGTCTCTGCCACAGGAGCCACATAAATAGAGAACCCGTTTACTAGGCTAGGTGGGAGGGCGAGAATACAAGGGGACCACCAGCTAACTGTGACGCCCATCAAAGCCGGCCTGATTGTGACAACCTCCAGGGGTTGGATGATCAATCAAGGACGATGGAGGGTTGACCTAGAGTTGACTAGGTCAGGTAACGCACATGTGACGCCCTTGGGTGGCCAGATTGTGACAACCCCTAAGGTCCTATCAACCTCAACCTAGGGGTTGAATGATCATCGGCTAACCCAGGGTTGACGGTGTCAGGTAACGCACATGATGTTAGCTGGTGGTCTCCTTGTGACGAGGTCAGTGTGGACGAGGTCAATCTCCCCTCCCTGTTTTTTGGTTCTTTTTCTTTTCTAGAGGTTGGCTGGCTAGAAGGTCATAGTGGGCAGCACACTTATCGTGCTGGGGGGGGGGGGGGTTCCAATCCCACCTTGGAACTTCTGCCAAATTTCTCAGCTTGAATGGTTGTGTATGGAATTGAGCGTGGAGCGGATGAGTGAGATAGGGAAACTACCTACATGGACCATTTTTCTTTAAGACCATGCTATTGGGCCAGAATGGGGGCCATTATTGTAACAGGGGGGAGCACTATGCGCACATTGCTTCTACTGGGGGCACCCATTATTAAATGGGGGGATTTTTTATACTGGCACAAATTATAAGCAGGATTTTTTTTGTACTGGCGCACATTATAAGGGGCAGCGGCTATATCTATTGCTCTCTGTTATCAGCCATTTTCGGCCTCTGCTCTGAGGACAGAATCTTTTTCTTTACTGTGGTCTAGAAGTTCGCAGTTTGGTGTAAATGTGTTAAAAATAATAAGAGGAGCCGTCCCCTCTCCTGACCTGTCTGTTTAGTAACTACTTGCATCCCCCGTGTAACAACAATCCTGGAAGATCTAATCTTATGGCTCTATGTTGTGCCGTGCCTCTATTATTCCTACCAAAAGCTTGTGAAAGAATTGCAAGCAGGGCGTTACCAGTTGGGGTTGTGTCCCCGCAGAGTCTTACCCTGGCAGCACTGATGGGACAGTGTAATCCCTTATTCACACCTCAGTATTTTGGTCAGTGATTATGAGCCAAAACCAGGAATGGAGACTGCACCGACATAAGGTAGAAGGGCTCATGTACACAAATGGATTTTTGGTCCACATTCGATCTGCAAAAAAATGCAGATTTATTTTAATGGGGCTGCAAAAGATGCAGACAGCACACCGTGTCCTGTCCACATCCGTTGTTCCGTTCCGCGGCCCTGCAAAAAATATAGAGCATGTGACCAGTTACATCACAAACCTTCTTGTGAGAAATCCATTCTAGCTTCTACCCTAGTGCAGCAGTGACTGAGGCGGGGCTTCCTGCAGTGAGCGGGCCTATAGAGGTCCTGAGCGGGGGGTGCTGTTAGAGTGTCCACCTTTCCCAGCAAAAAATACCGGCCAAGTTTACAAAAGTTAAAAAGGTTGGTGTGGCCTAACACGGGTGTTATTTCATCATCTTTTACGTTTTGCTCCTTTTTTTTCAATAAAATCAAACTTTTTACTGTTGGGGACACCCTGTGTCTTAAAGTTTTATTTAGCCTTTATTTTTGAAATATTTCTGCCGTGATTCAAACTGACAACCATGTACATTAAAGGCAAGAACCTATGAATACCTAATACATGAGAAACTACTATGAGGATTCTCTGCCGCATTTTTCCATGTAGCTCTATAGTGTAGTGGTTAAGGTTCCTGCCTTTAGTGCAGATGGTTGCGAGTTCAAATCCCGACAAACACATTTCACAAATAGAGGCTATTAGTGTCTCTATACTGACAATGCTTGGGGATACCTGCTTCATCTTCATAGCACTGACTCCACATATGGACATAAAGCAAGAACTCCCAAGCAATGTATGGAGTCAGAGCACGGACTCCTAAGCGAACAGGAACACTGCCAGAGTCCAGAATCAGATACCTATGGGTAGTCAGCGGTGTAATTTATCACTGTGCAGTGCATCAAGATTCATAGCTAATCCCTTCTGTTAAACGATCAGCAGAGGTGTAGCTTGGCTTCACATTGTGCCCCCTCACAGTACTATTTTACACATTTTGCCCCCTCACAGTACTAATACCCACATTGTACTCCCTCACAGTACTAATACCCACTTTGTGCTCCCTCACAGTACTAATACCCATATTGTGCCCCCTCACAGTACTAATGCTCACATTGTGCCCCCTCACTGTACCAATGCCCACATTGTGCCCCTCACAGTACTAATGCCCACATTGTGCCCCCTCACAGTACTAATACCCACATTGTGCTCCCTCACAGTACTAATGCCCACATTGTGCTCCCCCACAGTTCTAATGCCAATATTGTGCCCCCTCACAGTACTAATGCCAATATTGTGCCCCCTCACAGTACTAATGCCCACATTGTGCCCCCTCACAGTTCTAATGCCCACATTGTGCCCCATCAAAGTACTAATGTCCACATTGTGCCCCCTCACAGTACTAATGCCAACATTGTGCCCCCTCACAGTACTAATTTCCACATTTTGCCCCCTCACAGTACTAATGCCCCCTCACAGTACGAATGCCCACATTGTGCCCCATCACAGTACTAATGCCCACATTGTGCCCCCTCACAGTACTAATACCCACATTGTGCTCCCTCACAGTACTAATGCCCACATTGTGCTCCCCCACAGTTCTAATGCCAATATTGTGCCCCCTCACAGTACTAATGCCCACATTGTGCCCCCTCACAGTTCTAATGCCCACATTGTGCCCCATCAAAGTACTAATGTCCACATTGTGCCCCCTCACAGTACTAATGCCAACATTGTGCCCCCTCACAGTACTAATTTCCACATTTTGCCCCCTCACAGTACTAATGCCCCCTCACAGTACGAATGCCCACATTGTGCCCCATCACAGTACTAATGCCCACATTGTGCCCCATCAAAGTACTAATGTCCACATTGTGCCCCCTCACAGTACTAATGCCAACATTGTGCCCCCTCACAGTACTAATGCCCACATTGTGCCCCCTCACAGTACTAATGCCCCCTCACAGTACGAATGCCCACATTGTGCCCCATCACAGTACTAATGCCCACATTGTGCCCCCTCACAGTAGTTATGCTTAAGTGTGCTCTGGCAGAGAATTATTAGTTGGGACCTTTGGCAGCACTATCACCATGGGGGCACCCTGGGTTTATCTCTTTCTGCAGTATAATATTGGGGAGCACAGCGGCACAGTATTGGGGGTGGTAGGATGATTTGTCTAGAAGATGGGAGGATGATGGAAAAGTAGTAAACTACGATTTTTTTTGTTGTCAAAATGCAGAGACGAAAAATGGCTGAAAAATGGCGGTCTGTACTGAAGCTCTGAAAGGAGAATATGAGGAAAGAGAACATCTACATCACAGGAGACGTCACTGGATGTAAGAGGTATGGGGCTGTATTACCCTGTTCTGTAGTGATATATGTAATGCTAGGAGGGAAGGGGCTAGGTTAAGAATTTGGTATTGGGGGGGGGGGGGGGGGCGCTGTTTCAATTTTCGCCTCAGGCAGCAGAAAGGCTAGGTGCACCCCTGGTGACAGTGCTGCTTCGTTTTTTGCTATTTTTGTATATATATATAATTTTCAAAAATACTTCCTGACAACCATTCAGAGATTTTTATAATTTCATATAATTGTCAGGTAAAGATTGTTAATTTGTGATGCAACAAAATGACCCTTTAAATATTAACAAGGGAAAATCTAAGGTGAAGAAGAAGAAGGAGAGGAGTCTATGGCTGCATGGAGACGACCATAACAGAGCTCCACATGGGAGATGCTGCACTAACCTATAGGCCACAGTGTCAGCCAATCAGAAGGCTTGCTGTGGAACTTATGCAAATGGCCTGGATGTTATGCAAATAAGTTGATGGCAAAAGAGCACAACCATCACCCAAGTTCTCCTAAATATTGCTCTTAGTTTGGATTTCGACAGCAGTAGGTTTGTCAGCGCGGCCCGCTCAGTTTATTGACGCTTTCTTTCTTTTGTAGAATTCACACCTCTCCCTGAGTTTAAAGTCTCTGCCACAGGAGCCACATAAATAGAGAACCCGTTTACTAGGCTAGGTGGGAGGGCGAGAATACAAGGGGACCACCAGCTAACTGTGACGCCCATCAAAGCCGGCCTGATTGTGACAACCTCCAGGGGTTGGATGATCAATCAAGGACGATGGAGGGTTGACCTAGAGTTGACTAGGTCAGGTAACGCACATGTGACGCCCTTGGGTGGCCAGATTGTGACAACCCCTAAGGTCCTATCAACCTCAACCTAGGGGTTGAATGATCATCGGCTAACCCCAGGGTTGACGGTGTCAGGTAACGCACATGATGTTAGCTGGTGGTCTCCTTGTGACGAGGTCAGTGTGGACGAGGTCAATCTCCCCTCCCTGTTTTTTGGTTCTTTTTCTTTTCTAGAGGTTGGCTGGCTAGAAGGTCATAGTGGGCAGCACACTTATCGTGCTGGGGGGGGGGTTCCAATCCCACCTTGGAACTTCTGCCAAATTTCTCAGCTTGAATGGTTGTGTATGGAATTGAGCGTGGAGCGGATGAGTGAGATAGGGAAACTACCTACATGGACCATTTTTCTTTAAGACCATGCTATTGGGCCACAATGGGGGCCATTATTGTAACAGGGGGGAGCACTATGCGCACATTGCTTCTACTGGGGGCACCCATTATTAAATGGGGGGATTTTTTATACTGGCACAAATTATAAGCAGGATTTTTTTTGTACTGGCGCACATTATAAGGGGCAGCGGCTATATCTATTGCTCTCTGTTATCAGCCATTTTCGGCCTCTGCTCTGAGGACAGAATCTTTTTCTTTACTGTGGTCTAGAAGTTCGCAGTTTGGTGTAAATGTGTTAAAAATAATAAGAGGAGCCGTCCCCTCTCCTGACCTGTCTGTTTAGTAACTACTTGCATCCCCCGTGTAACAACAATCCTGGAAGATCTAATCTTATGGCTCTATGTTGTGCCGTGCCTCTATTATTCCTACCAAAAGCTTGTGAAAGAATTGCAAGCAGGGCGTTACCAGTTGGGGTTGTGTCCCCGCAGAGTCTTACCCTGGCAGCACTGATGGGACAGTGTAATGCCTTATTCACACCTCAGTATTTTGGTCAGTGATTATGAGCCAAAACCAGGAATGGAGACTGCACCGACATAAGGTAGAAGGGCTCATGTACACAAATGGATTTTTGGTCCACATTCGATCTGCAAAAAAATGCAGATTTATTTTAATGGGGCTGCAAAAGATGCAGACAGCACACCGTGTCCTGTCCACATCCGTTGTTCCGTTCCGCGGCCCTGCAAAAAATATAGAGCATGTGACCAGTTACATCACAAACCTTCTTGTGAGAAATCCATTCTAGCTTCTACCCTAGTGCAGCAGTGACTGAGGCGGGGCTTCCTGCAGTGAGCGGGCCTATAGAGGTCCTGAGCGGGGGGTGCTGTTAGAGTGTCCACCTTTCCCAGCAAAAAATACCGGCCAAGTTTACAAAAGTTAAAAAGGTTGGTGTGGCCTAACCTGGGTGTTATTTCATCATCTTTTACGTTTTGCTCCTTTTTTTTTTTTTTCAATAAAATCAAACTTTTTACTGTTGGGGACACCCTGTGTCTTAAAGTTTTATTTAGCCTTTATTTTTGAAATATTTCTGCCCTGATTCAAACTGACAACCATGTACATTAAAGGCAAGAACCTATGAATACCTAATACATGAGAAACTACTATGAGGATTCTCTGCCGCATTTTTCCATGTAGCTCTATAGTGTAGTGGTTAAGGTTCCTGCCTTTAGTGCAGATGGTTGCGAGTTCAAATCCCGACAAACACATTTCACAAATAGAGGCTATTAGTGTCTCTATACTGACAATGCTTGGGGATACCTGCTTCATCTTCATAGCACTGACTCCACATATGGACATAAAGCAAGAACTCCCAAGCAATGTATGGAGTCAGAGCACGGACTCCTAAGCGAACAGGTACACTGCCAGAGTCCAGAATCAGATACCTATGGGTAGTCAGCGGTGTAATTTATCACTGTGCAGTGCATCAAGATTCATAGCTAATCCCTTCTGTTAAACGATCAGCAGAGGTGTAGCTTGGCTTCACATTGTGCCCCCTCACACTACTATTTTACACATTTTGCCCCCTCACAGTACTAATACCCACATTGTGCCCCCTCACAGTACTAATACCCACTTTGTGCTCCCTCACAGTACTAATACCCATATTGTGCCCCCTCACAGTACTAATGCTCACATTGTGCCCCCTCACTGTACCAATGCCCACATTGTGCCCCTCACAGTACTAATGCCCACATTGTGCCCCCTCACAGTACTAATACCCACATTGTGCTCCCTCACAGTACTAATGCCCACATTGTGCTCCCCCACAGTTCTAATGCCAATATTGTGCCCCCTCACAGTACTAATGCCAATATTGTGCCCCCTCACAGTACTAATGCCCACATTGTGCCCCCTCACAGTTCTAATGCCCACATTGTGCCCCATCAAAGTACTAACTGTCCACATTGTGCCCCCTCACAGTACTAATGCCAACATTGTGCCCCCTCACAGTACTAATTTCCACATTTTGCCCCCTCACAGTACTAATGCCCCCTCACAGTACGAATGCCCACATTGTGCCCCATCACAGTACTAATGCCCACATTGTGCCCCCTCACAGTACTAATACCCACATTGTGCTCCCTCACAGTACTAATGCCCACATTGTGCTCCCCCACAGTTCTAATGCCAATATTGTGCCCCCTCACTGTACTAATGCCCACATTGTGCCCCCTCACAGTTCTAATGCCCACATTGTGCCCCATCAAAGTACTAATGTCCACATTGTGCCCCCTCACAGTACTAATGCCAACATTGTGCCCCCTCACAGTACTAATTTCCACATTTTGCCCCCTCACAGTACGAATGCCCCCTCACAGTACGAATGCCCACATTGTGCCCCATCACAGTACTAATGCCCACATTGTGCCCCATCAAAGTACTAATGTCCACATTGTGCCCCCTCACAGTACTAATGCCCACATTGTGCCCCCTCACAGTACTAATGCCCACATTGTGCCCCCTCACAGTACTAATGCCCCCTCACAGTACGAATGCCCACATTGTGCCCCATCACAGTACTAATGCCCACATTGTGCCCCCTCACAGTAGTTATGCTTAAGTGTGCTCTGGCAGAGAATTATTAGTTGGGACCTTTGGCAGCACTATCACCATGGGGGCACCCTGGGTTTATCTCTTTCTGCAGTATAATATTGGGGAGCACAGCGGCACAGTATTGGGGGTGGTAGGATGATTTGTCCAGAAGATGGGAGGATGATGGAAAAGTAGTAAACTACGATTTTTTTTGTTGTCAAAATGCAGAGACGAAAAATGGCTGAAAAATGGCGGTCTGTACTGAAGCTCTGAAAGGAGAATATGAGGAAAGAGAACATCTACATCACAGGAGACGTCACTGGATGTAAGAGGTATGGGGCTGTATTACCCTGTTCTGTAGTGATATATGTAATGCTAGGAGGGAAGGGGCTAGGTTAAGAATTTGGTATGGGGGGGGGGGGGGGCGCTGTTTCAATTTTCGCCTCAGGCAGCAGAAAGGCTAGGTGCACCCCTGGTGACAGTGCTGCTTCGTTTTTTGCTATTTTTGTATATATATATAATTTTCAAAAATACTTCCTGACAACCATTCAGAGATTTTTATAATTTCATATAATTGTCAGGTAAAGATTGTTAATTTGTGATGCAACAAAATGACCCTTTAAATATTAACAAGGGAAAATCTAAGGTGAAGAAGAAGAAGGAGAGGAGTCTATGGCTGCATGGAGACGACCATAACAGAGCTCCACATGGGAGATGCTGCACTAACCTATAGGCCACAGTGTCAGCCAATCAGAAGGCTTGCTGTGGAACTTATGCAAATGGCCTGGATGTTATGCAAATAAGTTGATGGCAAAAGAGCACAACCATCACCCAAGTTCTCCTAAATATTGCTCTTAGTTTGGATTTCGACAGCAGTAGGTTTGTCAGCGCGGCCCGCTCAGTTTATTGGCGCTTTCTTTCTTTTGTAGAATTCACACCTCTCCCTGAGTTTAAAGTCTCTGCCACAGGAGCCACATAAATAGAGAACCCGTTTACTAGGCTAGGTGGGAGGGCGAGAATACAAGGGGACCACCAGCTAACTGTGACGCCCATCAAAGCCGGCCTGATTGTGACAACCTCCAGGGGTTGGATGATCAATCAAGGACGATGGAGGGTTGACCTAGAGTTGACTAGGTCAGGTAACGCACATGTGACGCCCTTGGGTGGCCAGATTGTGACAACCCCTAAGGTCCTATCAACCTCAACCTAGGGGTTGAATGATCATCGGCTAACCCCAGGGTTGACGGTGTCAGGTAACGCACATGATGTTAGCTGGTGGTCTCCTTGTGACGAGGTCAGTGTGGACGAGGTCAATCTCCCCTCCCTGTTTTTTGGTTCTTTTTCTTTTCTAGAGGTTGGCTGGCTAGAAGGTCATAGTGGGCAGCACACTTATCGTGCTGGGGGGGGGGGGGGTTCCAATCCCACCTTGGAACTTCTGCCAAATTTCTCAGCTTGAATGGTTGTGTATGGAATTGAGCGTGGAGCGGATGAGTGAGATAGGGAAACTACCTACATGGACCATTTTTCTTTAAGACCATGCTATTGGGCCAGAATGGGGGCCATTATTGTAACAGGGGGGAGCACTATGCGCACATTGCTTCTACTGGGGGCACCCATTATTAAATGGGGGGATTTTTTATACTGGCACAAATTATAAGCAGGATTTTTTTTGTACTGGCGCACATTATAAGGGGCAGCGGCTATATCTATTGCTCTCTGTTATCAGCCATTTTCGGCCTCTGCTCTGAGGACAGAATCTTTTTCTTTACTGTGGTCTAGAAGTTCGCAGTTTGGTGTAAATGTGTTAAAAATAATAAGAGGAGCCGTCCCCTCTCCTGACCTGTCTGTTTAGTAACTACTTGCATCCCCCGTGTAACAACAATCCTGGAAGATCTAATCTTATGGCTCTATGTTGTGCCGTGCCTCTATTATTCCTACCAAAAGCTTGTGAAAGAATTGCAAGCAGGGCGTTACCAGTTGGGGTTGTGTCCCCGCAGAGTCTTACCCTGGCAGCACTGATGGGACAGTGTAATGCCTTATTCACACCTCAGTATTTTGGTCAGTGATTATGAGCCAAAACCAGGAATGGAGACTGCACCGACATAAGGTAGAAGGGCTCATGTACACAAATGGATTTTTGGTCCACATTCGATCTGCAAAAAAATGCAGATTTATTTTAATGGGGCTGCAAAAGATGCAGACAGCACACCGTGTCCTGTCCACATCCGTTGTTCCGTTCCGCGGCCCTGCAAAAAATATAGAGCATGTGACCAGTTACATCACAAACCTTCTTGTGAGAAATCCATTCTAGCTTCTACCCTAGTGCAGCAGTGACTGAGGCGGGGCTTCCTGCAGTGAGCGGGCCTATAGAGGTCCTGAGCGGGGGGTGCTGTTAGAGTGTCCACCTTTCCCAGCAAAAAATACCGGCCAAGTTTACAAAAGTTAAAAAGGTTGGTGTGGCCTAACACGGGTGTTATTTCATCATCTTTTACGTTTTGCTCCTTTTTTTTTTTCAATAAAATCAAACTTTTTACTGTTGGGGACACCCTGTGTCTTAAAGTTTTATTTAGCCTTTATTTTTGAAATATTTCTGCCGTGATTCAAACTGACAACCATGTACATTAAAGGCAAGAACCTATGAATACCTAATACATGAGAAACTACTATGAGGATTCTCTGCCGCATTTTTCCATGTAGCTCTATAGTGTAGTGGTTAAGGTTCCTGCCTTTAGTGCAGATGGTTGCGAGTTCGAATCCCGACAAACACATTTCACAAATAGAGGCTATTAGTGTCTCTATACTGACAATGCTTGGGGATACCTGCTTCATCTTCATAGCACTGACTCCACATATGGACATAAAGCAAGAACTCCCAAGCAATGTATGGAGTCAGAGCACGGACTCCTAAGCGAACAGGTACACTGCCAGAGTCCAGAATCAGATACCTATGGGTAGTCAGCGGTGTAATTTATCACTGTGCAGTGCATCAAGATTCATAGCTAATCCCTTCTGTTAAACGATCAGCAGAGGTGTAGCTTGGCTTCACATTGTGCCCCCTCACAGTACTATTTTCCACATTTTGCCCCCTCACAGTACTAATGCCCACATTGTACTCCCTCACAGTACTAATACCCACTTTGTGCTCCCTCACAGTACTAATACCCATATTGTGCCCCCTCACAGTACTAATGCTCACATTGTGCCCCCTCACTGTACCAATGCCCACATTGTGCCCCTCACAGTACTAATGCCCACATTGTGCCCCCTCACAGTACTAATACCCACATTGTGCTCCCTCACAGTACTAATGCCCACATTGTGCTCCCCCACAGTTCTAATGCCAATATGTGCCCCCTCACAGTACTAATGCCAATATTGTGCCCCCTCACAGTACTAATGCCCACATTGTGCCCCCTCACAGTTCTAATGCCCACATTGTGCCCCATCAAAGTACTAATGTCCACATTGTGCCCCCTCACAGTACTAATGCCAACATTGTGCCCCCTCACAGTACTAATTTCCACATTTTGCCCCCTCACAGTACTAATGCCCCCTCACAGTACGAATGCCCACATTGTGCCCCATCACAGTACTAATGCCCACATTGTGCCCCCTCACAGTACTAATACCCACATTGTGCTCCCTCACAGTACTAATGCCCACATTGTGCTCCCCCACAGTTCTAATGCCAATATTGTGCCCCCTCACAGTACTAATGCCCACATTGTGCCCCCTCACAGTTCTAATGCCCACATTGTGCCCCATCAAAGTACTAATGCCCACATTGTGCCCCCTCACAGTACTAATGCCAACATTGTGCCCCCTCACAGTACTAATTTCCACATTTTGCCCCCTCACAGTACTAATGCCCCCTCACAGTACGAATGCCCACATTGTGCCCCATCACAGTACTAATGCCCACATTGTGCCCCATCAAAGTACTAATGTCCACATTGTGCCCCCTCACAGTACTAATGCCAACATTGTGCCCCCTCACAGTACTAATGCCCACATTGTGCCCCCTCACAGTACTAATGCCCCCTCACAGTACGAATGCCCACATTGTGCCCCATCACAGTACTAATGCCCACATTGTGCCCCCTCACAGTAGTTATGCTTAAGTGTGCTCTGGCAGAGAATTATTAGTTGGGACCTTTGGCAGCACTATCACCATGGGGGCACCCTGGGTTTATCTCTTTCTGCAGTATAATATTGGGGAGCACAGCGGCACAGTATTGGGGGTGGTAGGATGATTTGTCCAGAAGATGGGAGGATGATGGAAAAGTAGTAAACTACGATTTTTTTTGTTGTCAAAATGCAGAGACGAAAAATGGCTGAAAAATGGCGGTCTGTACTGAAGCTCTGAAAGGAGAATATGAGGAAAGAGAACATCTACATCACAGGAGACGTCACTGGATGTAAGAGGTATGGGGCTGTATTACCCTGTTCTGTAGTGATATATGTAATGCTAGGAGGGAAGGGGCTAGGTTAAGAATTTGGTATTGGGGGGGGGGGGGGGGGCGCTGTTTCAATTTTCGCCTCAGGCAGCAGAAAGGCTAGGTGCACCCCTGGTGACAGTGCTGCTTCGTTTTTTGCTATTTTTGTATATATATATAATTTTCAAAAATACTTCCTGACAACCATTCAGAGATTTTTATAATTTCATATAATTGTCAGGTAAAGATTGTTAATTTGTGATGCAACAAAATGACCCTTTAAATATTAACAAGGGAAAATCTAAGGTGAAGAAGAAGAAGGAGAGGAGTCTATGGCTGCATGGAGACGACCATAACAGAGCTCCACATGGGAGATGCTGCACTAACCTATAGGCCACAGTGTCAGCCAATCAGAAGGCTTGCTGTGGAACTTATGCAAATGGCCTGGATGTTATGCAAATAAGTTGATGGCAAAAGAGCACAACCATCACCCAAGTTCTCCTAAATATTGCTCTTAGTTTGGATTTCGACAGCAGTAGGTTTGTCAGCGCGGCCCGCTCAGTTTATTGACGCTTTCTTTCTTTTGTAGAATTCACACCTCTCCCTGAGTTTAAAGTCTCTGCCACAGGAGCCACATAAATAGAGAACCCGTTTACTAGGCTAGGTGGGAGGGCGAGAATACAAGGGGACCACCAGCTAACTGTGACGCCCATCAAAGCCGGCCTGATTGTGACAACCTCCAGGGGTTGGATGATCAATCAAGGACGATGGAGGGTTGACCTAGAGTTGACTAGGTCAGGTAACGCACATGTGACGCCCTTGGGTGGCCAGATTGTGACAACCCCTAAGGTCTATCAACCTCAACCTAGGGGTTGAATGATCATCGGCTAACCCCAGGGTTGACGGTGTCAGGTAACGCACATGATGTTAGCTGGTGGTCTCCTTGTGACGAGGTCAGTGTGGACGAGGTCAATCTCCCCTCCCTGTTTTTTGGTTCTTTTTCTTTTCTAGAGGTTGGCTGGCTAGAAGGTCATAGTGGGCAGCACACTTATCGTGCTGGGGGGGGGGGGGTTCCAATCCCACCTTGGAACTTCTGCCAAATTTCTCAGCTTGAATGGTTGTGTATGGAATTGAGCGTGGAGCGGATGAGTGAGATAGGGAAACTACCTACATGGACCATTTTTCTTTAAGACCATGCTATTGGGCCACAATGGGGGCCATTATTGTAACAGGGGGGAGCACTATGCGCACATTGCTTCTACTGGGGGCACCCATTATTAAATGGGGGGATTTTTTATACTGGCACAAATTATAAGCAGGATTTTTTTTGTACTGGCGCACATTATAAGGGGCAGCGGCTATATCTATTGCTCTCTGTTATCAGCCATTTTCGGCCTCTGCTCTGAGGACAGAATCTTTTTCTTTACTGTGGTCTAGAAGTTCGCAGTTTGGTGTAAATGTGTTAAAAATAATAAGAGGAGCCGTCCCCTCTCCTGACCTGTCTGTTTAGTAACTACTTGCATCCCCCGTGTAACAACAATCCTGGAAGATCTAATCTTATGGCTCTATGTTGTGCCGTGCCTCTATTATTCCTACCAAAAGCTTGTGAAAGAATTGCAAGCAGGGCGTTACCAGTTGGGGTTGTGTCCCCGCAGAGTCTTACCCTGGCAGCACTGATGGGACAGTGTAATGCCCTTATTCACACCTCAGTATTTTGGTCAGTGATTATGAGCCAAAACCAGGAATGGAGACTGCACCGACATAAGGTAGAAGGGCTCATGTACACAAATGGATTTTTGGTCCACATTCGATCTGCAAAAAAATGCAGATTTATTTTAATGGGGCTGCAAAAGATGCAGACAGCACACCGTGTCCTGTCCACATCCGTTGTTCCGTTCCGCGGCCCTGCAAAAAATATAGAGCATGTGACCAGTTACATCACAAACCTTCTTGTGAGAAATCCATTCTAGCTTCTACCCTAGTGCAGCAGTGACTGAGGCGGGGCTTCCTGCAGTGAGCGGGCCTATAGAGGTCCTGAGCGGGGGGTGCTGTTAGAGTGTCCACCTTTCCCAGCAAAAAATACCGGCCAAGTTTACAAAAGTTAAAAAGGTTGGTGTGGCCTAACACGGGTGTTATTTCATCATCTTTTACGTTTTGCTCCTTTTTTTTTATCAATAAAATCAAACTTTTTACTGTTGGGGACACCCTGTGTCTTAAAGTTTTATTTAGCCTTTATTTTTGAAATATTTCTGCCGTGATTCAAACTGACAACCATGTACATTAAAGGCAAGAACCTATGAATACCTAATACATGAGAAACTACTATGAGGATTCTCTGCGCATTTTTCCATGTAGCTCTATAGTGTAGTGGTTAAGGTTCCTGCCTTTAGTGCAGATGGTTGCGAGTTCAAATCCCGACAAACACATTTCACAAATAGAGGCTATTAGTGTCTCTATACTGACAATGCTTGGGGATACCTGCTTCATCTTCATAGCACTGACTCCACATATGGACATAAAGCAAGAACTCCCAAGCAATGTATGGAGTCAGAGCACGGACTCCTAAGCGAACAGGAACACTGCCAGAGTCCAGAATCAGATACCTATGGGTAGTCAGCGGTGTAATTTATCACTGTGCAGTGCATCAAGATTCATAGCTAATCCCTTCTGTTAAACGATCAGCAGAGGTGTAGCTTGGCTTCACATTGTGCCCCCTCACAGTACTATTTTACACATTTTGCCCCCTCACAGTACTAATACCCACATTGTACTCCCTCACAGTACTAATACCCACTTTGTGCTCCCTCACAGTACTAATACCCATATTGTGCCCCCTCACAGTACTAATGCTCACATTGTGCCCCCCTCACTGTACCAATGCCCACATTGTGCCCCCTCACAGTACTAATGCCCACATTGTGCCCCCTCACAGTACTAATACCCACATTGTGCTCCCTCACAGTACTAATGCCCACATTGTGCTCCCCACAGTTCTAATGCCCATATGTGCCCCTCACAGTACTAATGCCAATATTGTGCCCCCTCACAGTACTAATGCCCACATTGTGCCCCCTCACAGTTCTAATGCCCACATTGTGCCCCATCAAAGTACTAATGTCCACATTGTGCCCCCTCACAGTACTAATGCCAACATTGTGCCCCCTCACAGTACTAATTTCCACATTTTGCCCCCTCACAGTACTAATGCCCCCTCACAGTACGAATGCCCACATTGTGCCCCATCACAGTACTAATGCCCACATTGTGCCCCCTCACAGTACTAATACCCACATTGTGCTCCCTCACAGTACTAATGCCCACATTGTGCTCCCCCACAGTTCTAATGTCCACATTGTGCCCCCTCACAGTACTAATGCCCACATTGTGCCCCCTCACAGTTCTAATGCCCACATTGTGCCCCATCAAAGTACTAATGTCCACATTGTGCCCCCCTCACAGTACTAATGCCAACATTGTGCCCCCTCACAGTACTAATTTCCACATTTTGCCCCCTCACAGTACTAATGCCCCCTCACAGTACGAATGCCCACATTGTGCCCCATCACAGTACTAATGCCCACATTGTGCCCCATCAAAGTACTAATGTCCACATTGTGCCCCCTCACAGTACTAATGCCAACATTGTGCCCCCTCACAGTACTAATGCCCCCATTGTGCCCCCTCACAGTACTAATGCCCCCTCACAGTACGAATGCCCACATTGTGCCCCATCACAGTACTAATGCCCACATTGTGCCCCCTCACAGTAGTTATGCTTAAGTGTGCTCTGGCAGAGAATTATTAGTTGGGACCTTTGGCAGCACTATCACCATGGGGGCACCCTGGGTTTATCTCTTTCTGCAGTATAATATTGGGGAGCACAGCGGCACAGTATTGGTGGGTGGTAGGATGATTTGTCCAGAAGATGGGAGGATGATGGAAAAGTAGTAAACTACGATTTTTTTTGTTGTCAAAATGCAGAGACGAAAAATGGCTGAAAAATGGCGGTCTGTACTGAAGCTCTGAAAGGAGAATATGAGGAAAGAGAACATCTACATCACAGGAGACGTCACTGGATGTAAGAGGTTATGGGGCTGTATTACCCTGTTCTGTAGTGATATATGTAATGCTAGGAGGAAGGGGCTAGGTTAAGAATTTGGTATTGGGGGGGGGGGGGGGGCGCTGTTTCAATTTTCGCCTCAGGCAGCAGAAAGGCTAGGTGCACCCCTGGTGACAGTGCTGCTTCGTTTTTTTGCTATTTTTGTATATATATATAATTTTCAAAAATACTTCCTGACAACCATTCAGAGATTTTTATAATTTCATATAATTGTCAGGTAAAGATTGTTAATTTGTGATGCAACAAAATGACCCTTTAAATATTAACAAGGGAAAATCTAAGGTGAAGAAGAAGAAGGAGAGGAGTCTATGGCTGCATGGAGACGACCATAACAGAGCTCCACATGGGAGATGCTGCACTAACCTATAGGCCACAGTGTCAGCCAATCAGAAGGCTTGCTGTGGAACTTATGCAAATGGCCTGGATGTTATGCAAATAAGTTGATGGCAAAAGAGCACAACCATCACCCAAGTTCTCCTAAATATTGCTCTTAGTTTGGATTTCGACAGCAGTAGGTTTGTCAGCGCGGCCCGCTCAGTTTATTGACGCTTTCTTTCTTTTGTAGAATTCACACCTCTCCCTGAGTTTAAAGTCTCTGCCACAGGAGCCACATAAATAGAGAACCCGTTTACTAGGCTAGGTGGGAGGGCGAGAGAATACAAGGGGACCACCAGCTAACTGTGACGCCCATCAAAGCCGGCCTGATTGTGACAACCTCCAGGGGTTGGATGATCAATCAAGGACGATGGAGGGTTGACCTAGAGTTGACTAGGTCAGGTAACGCACATGTGACGCCCTTGGGTGGCCAGATTGTGACAACCCCTAAGGTCCTATCAACCTCAACCTAGGGGTTGAATGATCATCGGCTAACCCCAGGGTTGACGGTGTCAGGTAACGCACATGATGTTAGCTGGTGGTCTCCTTGTGACGAGGTCAGTGTGGACGAGGTCAATCTCCCCTCCCTGTTTTTTGGTTCTTTTTCTTTTCTAGAGGTTGGCTGGCTAGAAGGTCATAGTGGGCAGCACACTTATCGTGCTGGGGGGGGGGGTTCCAATCCCACCTTGGAACTTCTGCCAAATTTCTCAGCTTGAATGGTTGTGTATGGAATTGAGCGTGGAGCGGATGAGTGAGATAGGGAAACTACCTACATGGACCATTTTTCTTTAAGACCATGCTATTGGGCCACAATGGGGGCCATTATTGTAACAGGGGGGAGCACTATGCGCACATTGCTTCTACTGGGGGCACCCATTATTAAATGGGGGGATTTTTTTATACTGGCACAAATTATAAGCAGGATTTTTTTTGTACTGGCGCACATTATAAGGGGCAGCGGCTATATCTATTGCTCTCTGTTATCAGCCATTTTCGGCCTCTGCTCTGAGGACAGAATCTTTTTTCTTTACTGTGGTCTAGAAGTTCGCAGTTTGGTGTAAATGTGTTAAAAATAATAAGAGGAGCCGTCCCCTCTCCTGACCTGTCTGTTTAGTAACTACTTGCATCCCCCGTGTAACAACAATCCTGGAAGATCTAATCTTATGGCTCTATGTTGTGCCGTGCCTCTATTATTCCTACCAAAAGCTTGTGAAAGAATTGCAAGCAGGGCGTTACCAGTTGGGGTTGTGTCCCCGCAGAGTCTTACCCTGGCAGCACTGATGGGACAGTGTAATGCCTTATTCACACCTCAGTATTTTGGTCAGTGATTATGAGCCAAAACCAGGAATGGAGACTGCACCGACATAAGGTAGAAGGGCTCATGTACACAAATGGATTTTTGGTCCCACATTCGATCTGCAAAAAAATGCAGATTTATTTTAATGGGGCTGCAAAAGATGCAGACAGCACACCGTGTCCTGTCCACATCCGTTGTTCCGTTCCGCGGCCCTGCAAAAAAATATAGAGCATGTGACCAGTTACATCACAAACCTTCTTGTGAGAAATCCATTCTAGCTTCTACCCCTAGTGCAGCAGTGACTGAGGCGGGGCTTCCTGCAGTGAGCGGGCCTATAGAGGTCCTGAGCGGGGGGTGCTGTTAGAGTGTCCACCTTTCCAGCAAAAAATACCGGCCAAGTTTACAAAAGTTAAAAAGGTTGGTGTGGCCTAACAGGGTGTTATTTCATCATCTTTTACGTTTTGCTCCTTTTTTTTTTTTTTCAATAAAATCAAACTTTTTACTGTTGGGGACACCCTGTGTCTTAAAGTTTTATTTAGCCTTTATTTTTGAAATATTTCTGCCCTGATTCAAACTGACAACCATGTACATTAAAGGCAAGAAACTATGAATACCTAATACATGAGAAACTACTATGAGGATTCTCTGCCGCATTTTTCCATGTAGCTCTATAGTGTAGTGGTTAAGGTTCCTGCCTTTAGTGCAGATGGTTGCGAGTTCAAATCCCGACAAACACATTTCACAATAGAGGCTATTAGTGTCTCTATACTGACAATGCTTGGGGATACCTGCTTCATCTTCATAGCACTGACTCCACATATGGACATAAAGCAAGAACTCCCAAGCAATGTATGGAGTCAGAGCACGGACTCCTAAGCGAACAGGAACACTGCCAGAGTCCAGAATCAGATACCTATGGGTAGTCAGCGGTTGTAATTTATCACTGTGCAGTGCATCAAGATTCATAGCTAATCCCTTCTGTTAAACGATCAGCAGAGGTGTAGCTTGGCTTCACATTGTGCCCCCTCACAGTACTATTTTACACATTTTGCCCCCTCACAGTACTAATACCCACATTGTACTCCCTCACAGTACTAATACCCACTTTGTGCTCCCTCACAGTACTAATACCCATATTGTGCCCCCTCACAGTACTAATGCTCACATTGTGCCCCCTCACTGTACCAATGCCCACATTGTGCCCCTCACAGTACTAATGCCCACATTGTGCCCCCTCACAGTACTAATACCCACATTGTGCTCCCTCACAGTACTAATGCCCACATTGTGCTCCCCCACAGTTCTAATGCCAATATTGTGCCCCCTCACAGTACTAATGCCCACATTGTGCCCCCTCACAGTTCTAATGCCCACATTGTGCCCCATCAAAGTACTAATGTCCACATTGTGCCCCCTCACAGTACTAATGCCAACATTGTGCCCCCTCACAGTACTAATTTCCACATTTTGCCCCCTCACAGTACTAATGCCCCCTCACAGTACGAATGCCCACATTGTGCCCCATCACAGTACTAATGCCCACATTGTGCCCCCTCACAGTACTAATACCCACATTGTGCTCCCTCACAGTACTAATGCCCACATTGTGCTCCCCCACAGTTCTAATGCCAATATTGTGCCCCCTCACAGTACTAATGCCCACATTGTGCCCCCCTCACAGTTCTAATGCCCACATTGTGCCCCATCAAAGTACTAATGTCCACATTGTGCCCCCTCACAGTACTAATGCCAACATTGTGCCCCCTCACAGTACTAATTTCCACATTTTGCCCCCTCACAGTACTAATGCCCCCTCACAGTACGAATGCCCACATTGTGCCCCATCACAGTACTAATGCCCACATTGTGCCCCATCAAAGTACTAATGTCCACATTGTGCCCCCTCACAGTACTAATGCCAACATTGTGCCCCCCTCACAGTACTAATGCCCACATTGTGCCCCCTCACAGTACTAATGCCCCCTCACAGTACGAATGCCCACATTGTGCCCCCTCACAGTAGTTATGCTTAAGTGTGCTCTGGCAGAGAATTATTAGTTGGGACCTTTGGCAGCACTATCACCATGGGGGCACCCTGGGTTTATCTCTTTCTGCAGTATAATATTGGGGAGCACAGCGGCACAGTATTGGGGGTGGTAGGATGATTTGTCCAGAAGATGGGAGGATGATGGAAAAAGTAGTAAACTACGATTTTTTTTTGTTGTCAAATGCAGAGACGAAAAATGGCTGAAAAATGGCGGTCTGTACTGAAGCTCTGAAAGGAGAATATGAGGAAAGAGAACATCTACATCACAGGAGACGTCACTGGATGTAAGAGGTATGGGGCTGTATTACCCTGTTCTGTAGTGATATATGTAATGCTAGGAGGGAAGGGGCTAGGTTAAGAATTTGGTATGGGGGGGGGGGGGCGCTGTTTCAATTTTCGCCTCAGGCAGCAGAAAGGCTAGGTGCACCCCTGGTGACAGTGCTGCTTCGTTTTTTGCTATTTTTGTATATATATATAATTTTCAAAAATACTTCCTGACAACCATTCAGAGATTTTTATAATTTCATATAATTGTCAGGTAAAGATTGTTAATTTGTGATGCAACAAAATGACCCTTTAAATATTAACAAGGGAAAATCTAAGGTGAAGAAGAAGAAGGAGAGGAGTCTATGGCTGCATGGAGACGACCATAACAGAGCTCCACATGGGAGATGCTGCACTAACCTATAGGCCACAGTGTCAGCCAATCAGAAGGCTTGCTGTGGAACTTATGCAAATGGCCTGGATGTTATGCAAATAAGTTGATGGCAAAAGAGCACAACCATCACCCAAGTTCTCCTAAATATTGCTCTTAGTTTGGATTTCGACAGCAGTAGGTTTGTCAGCGCGGCCCGCTCAGTTTATTGACGCTTTCTTTCTTTTGTAGAATTCACACCTCTCCCTGAGTTTAAAGTCTCTGCCACAGGAGCCACATAAATAGAGAAACCCGTTTACTAGGCTAGGTGGGAGGGCGAGAATACAAGGGGACCACCAGCTAACTGTGACGCCCATCAAAGCCGGCCTGATTGTGACAACCTCCAGGGGTTGGATGATCAATCAAGGACGATGGAGGGTTGACCTAGAGTTGACTAGGTCAGGTAACGCACATGTGACGCCCTTGGGTGGCCAGATTGTGACAACCCCTAAGGTCCTATCAACCTCAACCTAGGGGTTGAATGATCATCGGCTAACCCCAGGGTTGACGGTGTCAGGTAACGCACATGATGTTAGCTGGTGGTCTCCTTGTGACGAGGTCAGTGTGGACGAGGTCAATCTCCCCTCCCTGTTTTTTGGTTCTTTTTCTTTTCTAGAGGTTGGCTGGCTAGAAGGTCATAGTGGGCAGCACACTTATCGTGCTGGGGGGGGGGGTTCCAATCCCACCTTGGAACTTCTGCCAAATTTCTCAGCTTGAATGGTTGTGTATGGAATTGAGCGTGGAGCGGATGAGTGAGATAGGGAAACTACCTACATGGACCATTTTTCTTTAAGACCATGCTATTGGGCCACAATGGGGGCCATTATTGTAACAGGGGGGAGCACTATGCGCACATTGCTTCTACTGGGGGCACCCATTATTAAATGGGGGGATTTTTTATACTGGCACAAATTATAAGCAGGATTTTTTTTGTACTGGCGCACATTATAAGGGGCAGCGGCTATATCTATTGCTCTCTGTTATCAGCCATTTTCGGCCTCTGCTCTGAGGACAGAATCTTTTTCTTTACTGTGGTCTAGAAGTTCGCAGTTTGGTTGTAAATGTGTTAAAAATAATAAGAGGAGCCGTCCCCTCTCCTGACCTGTCTGTTTAGTAACTACTTGCATCCCCCGTGTAACACAATCCTGGAAGATCTAATCTTATGGCTCTATGTTGTGCCGTGCCTCTATTATTCCTACCAAAAGCTTGTGAAAGAATTGCAAGCAGGGCGTTACCAGTTGGGGTTGTGTCCCCGCAGAGTCTTACCCTGGCAGCACTGATGGGACAGTGTAATGCCTTATTCACACCTCAGTATTTTGGTCAGTGATTATGAGCCAAAACCAGGAATGGAGACTGCACCGACATAAGGTAGAAGGGCTCATGTACACAAATGGATTTTTGGTCCACATTCGATCTGCAAAAAAATGCAGATTTATTTTAATGGGGCTGCAAAAGATGCAGACAGCACACCGTGTCCTGTCCACATCCGTTGTTCCGTTCCGCGGCCCTGCAAAAAATATAGAGCATGTGACCAGTTACATCACAAACCTTCTTGTGAGAAATCCATTCTAGCTTCTACCCTAGTGCAGCAGTGACTGAGGCGGGGCTTCCTGCAGTGAGCGGGCCTATAGAGGTCCTGAGCGGGGGGTGCTGTTAGAGTGTCCACCTTCCCAGCAAAAAATACCGGCCAAGTTTACAAAAGTTAAAAAGGTTGGTGTGGCCTAACACGGGTGTTATTTCATCATCTTTTACGTTTTGCTCCTTTTTTTTTTTTTTCAATAAAATCAAACTTTTTACTGTTGGGGACACCCTGTGTCTTAAAGTTTTATTTAGCCTTTATTTTTGAAATATTTCTGCCCTGATTCAAACTGACAACCATGTACATTAAAGGCAAGAACCTATGAATACCTAATACATGAGAAACTACTATGAGGATTCTCTGCCGCATTTTTCCATGTAGCTCTATAGTGTAGTGGTTAAGGTTCCTGCCTTTAGTGCAGATGGTTGCGAGTTCGAATCCCGACAAACACATTTCACAAATAGAGGCTATTAGTGTCTCTATACTGACAATGCTTGGGGGATACCTGCTTCATCTTCATAGCACTGACTCCACATATGGACATAAAGCAAGAACTCCCAAGCAATGTATGGAGTCAGAGCACGGACTCCTAAGCGAACAGGAACACTGCCAGAGTCCAGAATCAGATACCTATGGGTAGTCAGCGGTGTAATTTATCACTGTGCAGTGCATCAAGATTCATAGCTAATCCCTTCTGTTAAACGATCAGCAGAGGTGTAGCTTGGCTTCACATTGTGCCCCCTCACAGTACTATTTTACACATTTTGCCCCTCACAGTACTAATACCCACATTGTACTCCCTCACAGTACTAATACCCACTTTGTGCTCCCTCACAGTACTAATACCCATATTGTGCCCCCTCACAGTACTAATGCTCACATTGTGCCCCCTCACTGTACCAATGCCCACATTGTGCCCCTCACAGTACTAATGCCCACATTGTGCCCCCCTCACAGTACTAATACCCACATTGTGCTCCCTCACAGTACTAATGCCCACATTGTGCTCCCCCACAGTTCTAATGCCAATATTGTGCCCCCTCACAGTACTAATGCCCACATTGTGCCCCATCAAAGTACTAATGTCCACATTGTGCCCCCTCACAGTACTAATGCCAACATTGTGCCCCCTCACAGTACTAATTTCCACATTTGGCCCCCTCACAGTACTAATGCCCCCTCACAGTACGAATGCCCACATTGTGCCCCATCACAGTACTAATGCCCACATTGTGCCCCCTCACAGTACTAATACCCACATTGTGCTCCCTCACAGGACGTAATGCCCACATTGTGCTCCCCCACAGTTTCTAATGCCAATATTGTGCCCCCTCACAGTACTAATGCCCACATTGTGCCCCCTCACAGTTCTAATGCCCACATTGTGCCCCATCAAAGTACTAATGTCCACATTGTGCCCCCTCACAGTACTAATGCCAACATTGTGCCCCCTCACAGTACTAATTTCCACATTTTGCCCCCCTCACAGTACTAATGCCCCCTCACAGTACGAATGCCCACATTGTGCCCCATCACAGTACTAATGCCCACATTGTGCCCCATCAAAGTACTAATGTCCACATTGTGCCCCCTCACAGTACTAATGCCAACATTGTGCCCCCTCACAGTACTAATGCCCACATTGTGCCCCCTCACAGTACTAATGCCCCCTCACAGTACGAATGCCCACATTGTGCCCCATCACAGTACTAATGCCCCCTCACAGTACTAATGCCCACATTGTGCCCCCTCACAGTAGTTATGCTTAAGTGTGCTCTGGCAGAGAATTATTAGTTGGGACCTTTGGCAGCACTATCACCATGGGGGCACCCTGGGTTTATCTCTTTCTGCAGTATAATATTGGGGAGCACAGCGGCACAGTATTGGGGGTGGTAGGATGATTTGTCAGAAGATGGGAGGATGATGGAAAAGTAGTAAACTACGATTTTTTTTGTTGTCAAAATGCAGAGAGACGAAAAATGGCTGAAAAATGGCGGTCTGTACTGAAGCTCTGAAAGGAGAATATGAGGAAAGAGAACATCTACATCACAGGAGACGTCACTGGATGTAAGAGGTATGGGGCTGTATTACCCTGTTCTGTAGTGATATATGTAATGCTAGGAGGGAAGGGGCTAGGTTAAGAATTTGGTATTAGGGGGGGGGGGGGGGGCGCTGTTTCAATTTTCGCCTCAGGCAGCAGAAAGGCTAGGTGCACCCCTGGTGACAGTGCTGCTTCGTTTTTTGCTATTTTTGTATATATATATAATTTTCAAAAATACTTCCTGACAACCATTCAGAGATTTTTATAATTTCATATAATTGTCAGGTAAAGATTGTTAATTTGTGATGCAACAAAATGACCCTTTAAATATTAACAAGGGAAAATCTAAGGTGAAGAAGAAGAAGGAGAGGAGTCTATGGCTGCATGGAGACGACCATAACAGAGCTCCACATGGGAGATGCTGCACTAACCTATAGGCCACAGTGTCAGCCAATCAGAAGGCTTGCTGTGGAACTTATGCAAATGGCCTGGATGTTATGCAAATAAGTTGATGGCAAAAGAGCACAACCATCACCCAAGTTCTCCTAAATATTGCTCTTAGTTTGGATTTCGACAGCAGTAGGTTTGTCAGCGCGGCCCGCTCAGTTTATTGACGCTTTCTTTCTTTTGTAGAATTCACACCTCTCCCTGAGTTTAAGTCTCTGCCACAGGAGCCACATAAATAGAGAACCCGTTTACTAGGCTAGGTGGGAGGGCGAGAATACAAGGGGACCACCAGCTAACTGTGACGCCATCAAAGCCGGCATGATTGTGACAACCTCCAGGGGTTGGATGATCAATCAAGGACGATGGAGGGTTGACCTAGAGTTGACTAGGTCAGGTAACGCACATGTGACGCCCTTGGGTGGCCAGATTGTGACAACCCCTAAGGTCCTATCAACCTCAACCTAGGGGTTGAATGATCATCGGCTAACCCCAGGGTTGACGGTGTCAGGTAACGCACATGATGTTAGCTGGTGGTCTCCTTGTGACGAGGTCAGTGTGGACGAGGTCAATCTCCCCTCCCTGTTTTTTGGTTCTTTTTCTTTTCTAGAGGTTGGCTGGCTAGAAGGTCATAGTGGGCAGCACACTTATCGTGCTGGGGGGGGGGTTCCAATCCCACCTTGGAACTTCTGCCAAATTTCTCAGCTTGAATGGTTGTGTATGGAATTGAGCGTGGAGCGGATGAGTGAGATAGGGAAACTACCTACATGGACCATTTTTATTTAAGACCATGCTATTGGGCAACAATGGGGGCCATTATTGTAAACAGGGGGGAGCACTATGCGCACATTGCTTCTACTGGGGGCACCCATTATTAAATGGGGGGATTTTTTATACTGGCACAAATTATAAGCAGGATTTTTTTTGTACTGGCGCACATTATAAGGGGCAGCGGCTATATCTATTGCTCTCTGTTATCAGCCATTTTCGGCCTCTGCTCTGAGGACAGAATCTTTTTCTTTACTGTGGTCTAGAAGTTCGCAGTTTGGTGTAAATGTGTTAAAAATAATAAGAGGAGCCGTCCCCTCTCCTGACCTGTCTGTTTAGTAACTACTTGCATCCCCCGTGTAACAACAATCCTGGAAGATCTAATCTTATGGCTCTATGTTGTGCCGTGCCTCTATTATTCCTACCAAAAGCTTGTGAAAGAATTGCAAGCAGGGCGTTACCAGTTGGGTTGTGTCCCCCGCAGAGTCTTACCCTGGCAGCACTGATGGGACAGTGTTAATGCCTTATTCACACCTCAGTATTTTGGTCAGTGATTATGAGCCAAAACCAGGAATGGAGACTGCACCGACATAAGGTAGAAGGGCTCATGTACACAAATGGATTTTTGGTCCACATTCGATCTGCAAAAAAAATGCAGATTTATTTTAATGGGGCTGCAAAAGATGCAGACAGCACACCGTGTCCTGTCCACATCCGTTGTTCCGTTCCGCGGCCCTGCAAAAAATATAGAGCATGTGACCAGTTACATCACAAACCTTCTTGTGAGAAATCCATTCTAGCTTCTACCCTAGTGCAGCAGTGACTGAGGCGGGGCTTCCTGCAGTGAGCGGGCCTATAGAGGTCCTGAGCGGGGGGGTGCTGTTAGAGTGTCCACCTTTCTCAGCAAAAAATACCGGCCAAGTTTACAAAAGTTAAAAAGGTTGGTGTGGCCTAACACGGGTGTTATTTCATCATCTTTTACGTTTTGCTCCTTTTTTTTTTTTTTTCAATAAAATCAAACTTTTTACTGTTGGGGACACCCTGTGTCTTAAAGTTTTATTTAGCCTTTATTTTTGAAATATTTCTGCCGTGATTCAAACTGACAACCATGTACATTAAAGGCAAGAACCTATGAATACCTAATACATGAGAAACTACTATGAGGATTCTCTGCCGCATTTTTCCATGTAGCTCTATAGTGTAGTGGTTAAGGTTCCTGCCTTTAGTGCAGATGGTTGCGAGTTCGAATCCCGACAAACAATTTCACAAATAGAGGCTATTAGTGTCTCTATACTGACAATGCTTGGGGATACCTGCTTCATCTTCATAGCACTGACTCCACATATGGACATAAAGCAAGAACTCCCAAGCAATGTATGGAGTCAGAGCACGGACTCCTAAGCGAACAGGAACACTGCCAGAGTCCAGAATCAGATACCTATGGGTAGTCAGCGGTGTAATTATCACTGTGCAGTGCATCAAGATTCATAGCTAATCCCTTCTGTTAAACGATCAGCAGAGGTGTAGCTTGGCTTCACATTGTGCCCCCTCACAGTACTATTTTACACATTTTGCCCCCTCACAGTACTAATACCCACATTGTACTCCCTCACAGTACTAATACCCACTTTGTGCTCCCTCACAGTACTAATACCCATATTGTGCCCCCTCACAGTACTAATGCTCACATTGTGCCCCCTCACTGTACCAATGCCCACATTGTGCCCCTCACAGTACTAATGCCCACATTGTGCCCCCTCACAGTACTAATACCCACATTGTGCTCCCTCACAGTACTAATGCCCACATTGTGCTCCCCCCACAGTTCTAATGCCAATATTGTGCCCCCTCACAGTACTAATGCCCTACCCATTGTGCCCCTCACAGTTCTAATGCCCACATTGTGCCCCATCAAAGTACTAATGTCCACATTGTGCCCCCTCACAGTACTAATGCCAAACATTGATGCCCCCTCACAGTACTAATTTCCACATTTTGCCCCCTCACAGTACTAATGCCCCCTCACAGTACGAATGCCCACATTGTGCCCCATCACAGTACTAATGCCCACATTGTGCCCCCTCACAGTACTAATACCCACATTGTGCTCCCTCACAGTACTAATGCCCACATTGTGCTCCCCCACAGTTCTAATGCCAATATTGTGCCCCCTCACAGTACTAATGCCCACATTGTGCCCCCCCCCACAGTTCTAATGCCCACATTGTGCCCCATCAAAGTACTAATGTCCACATGTGCCCCCTCACAGTACTAATGCCAACATTGTGCCCCCTCACAGTACTAATTTCCACATTTTGCCCCCTCACAGTACTAATGCCCCCCTCACAGTACGAATGCCCACATTGTGCCCCATCACAGTACTAATGCCCACATTGTGCCCCATCAAAGTACTATTGTCCACATTGTGCCCCCTCACAGTACTAATGCCAACATTGTGCCCCCTCACAGTACTAATGCCCACATTGTGCCCCCTCACAGTACGAATGCCCACATTGTGCCCCATCACAGTACTAATGCCCACATTGTGCCCCCTCACAGTAGTTATGCTTAAGTGTGCTCTGGCAGAGAATTATTAGTTGGGACCTTTGGCAGCACTATCAACCATGGGGGCACCCCTGGGTTTAATCTCTTTCTGCAGTATAATATTGGGGAGCACAGCGGCACAGTATTGGGGGAGGTTAGGATGATTTGTCCAGAAGATGGGAGGATGATGGAAAAGTAGTAAACATCGATTTTTTTTTGTTGTCAAAATGCAGAGACGAAAAAATGGCTGAAAAATGGCGGTCTGTACTGAAGCTCTGAAAGGAGAATATGAGGAAAGAGAACATCTACATCACAGGAGACGTCACTGGATGTAAGAGGTATGGGGCTGTATTACCCTGTTCTGTAGTGATATATGTAATGCTAGGAGGGAAGGGGATAGGTTAAGAATTTGGTATTAGGGGGGGGGGGGGGCGCTGTTTCAATTTTCGCCTCAGGCAGCAGAAAGGCTAGGTGCACCCCTGGTGACAGTGCTGCTTCGTTTTTTGCTATTTTTGTATATATATATAATTTTCAAAAATACTTCCTGACAACCATTCAGAGATTTTTATAATTTCATATAATTGTCAGGTAAAGATTGTTAATTTGTGATGCAACAAAATGACCTTTAAATATTAACAAGGGAAATCTAAGGTGAAGAAGAAGAAGGAGAGGAGTCTATGGCTGCATGGAGACGACCATAACAGAGCTCCACATGGGAGATGCTGCACTAACCTATAAGGCCACAGTGTCAGCCAATCAGAAGGCTTGCTGTGGAACTTATGCAAATGGCCAGGATGTTATGCAAATAAGTTGATGGCAAAGAGCACAACCATCACCAAGTTCTCCTAAATATTGCTCTTAGTTTGGATTTCGACAGCAGTAGGTTTGTCAGCGCGGCCCCGCTCGTTTATTGACGCTTTCTTTCTTTTGTAGAATTCACACCTCTCCTGAGTTTAAAGTCTCTGCCACAGGAGCCACATAAATAGAGAACCCGTTTACTAGGCTAGGTGGGAGGGCGAGAATACAAGGGGACCACCAGCTAACTGTGACGCCCATCAAGCCGGCCTGATTGTGACAACCTCCAGGGGTTGGATGATCAATCAAGGACGATGGAGGGTTGACCTAGAGTTGACTAGGTCAGGTAACGCACATGTGACGCCCTTGGGTGGCCAGATTGTGACAACCCCTAAGGTCCTATCAACCTCAACCTAGGGGTTGAATGATCATCGGCTAACCCAGGGTTGACGGTGTCAGGTAACGCACATGATGTTAGCTGGTGGTCTCCTTGTGACGAGGTCAGTGTGGACGAGGTCAATCTCCCCTCCCTGTTTTTTGGTTCTTTTTCTTTTCTAGAGGTTGGCTGGCTAGAAGGTCATAGTGGGCAGCACACTTATCGTGCTGGGGGGGGGGTTCAATCCCACCTTGGAACTTCTGCCAAATTTCTCAGCTTGAATGGTTGAGTATGGAATTGAGCGTGGAGCGGATGAGTGAGATAGGGAAACTACCTACATGGACCATTTTTCTTTAAGACCATGCTATGGGCCACAATGGGGGCCATTATTGTAACAGGGGGGAGCACTATGCGCACATTGCTTCTACTGGGGGCACCATTATTAAATGGGGGGATTTTTTATACTGGCACAAATTATAAGCAGGATTTTTTTTGTACTGGCGCACATTATAAGGGGCAGCGGCTATATCTATTGCTCTCTGTTATCAGCATTTTCGGCCTCTGCTCTGAGACAGAATCTTTTTCTTTACTGTGGTCTAGAAGTTCGCCAGTTTGGTGTAAATGTGTTAAAAATAATAAGAGGAGCCGTCCCCTCTCCTGACCTGTCTGTTTAGTAACTACTTGCATCCCCCGTGTAACAAACACTCTGGAAGATCTAATCTTATGGCTCTATGTTGTGCCGTTGCCTCTATTATTCCTACCAAAAGCTTGTGAATGAATTGCAAGCAGGGCGTTACCAGTTGGGGTTGTGTCCCCCGCAGAGTCTTACCCTGGCAGCACTGATGGGACAGTGTAACTGCCTTATTCACACCTCAGTATTTTGGTCAGTGATTATGAGCCAAAACCAGGAATGGAGACTGCACCGACATAAGGTAGAAGGGCTCATGTACACAAATGGATTTTTGGTCCACATTCGATCTGCAAAAAAATGCAGATTTATTTTAATGGGGCTGCAAAAGATGCAGACAGCACACCGTTGTCCTGTCCACATCCGTTGTTCCGTTCCGCGGCCCTGCAAAAAATATAGAGCATGTGACCAGTTACATCACAAACCTTCTTGTGAGAAATCCATTCTAGCTTCTACCCTAGTGCAGCAGTGACTGAGGCGGGGCTTCTGCAGTGAGCGGGCCCTATAGAGGTCCTGAGCGGGGGGTGCTGTTAGAGTGTCCACCTTTCCCAGCAAAAAATACCGGCCAAGTTTACAAAGTTAAAAAGGTTGGTGTGGCCTAACAGGGTGTTATTTCATCATCTTTTACGTTTTGCTCCTTTTTTTTTTTTTTCAATAAAATCAAACTTTTTACTGTTGGGGACACCCTGTGTCTTAAAGTTTTATTTAGCCTTTATTTTTGAAATATTTCTGCCTGATTCAACTGACAACCATGTACATTAAAGGCAAGAACCTATGAATACCTAATACATGAGAAACTACTATGAGGATTCTCTGCCGCATTTTTCCATGTAGCTCTATAGTGTAGTGGTTAAGGTTCCTGCCTTTAGTGCAGATGGTTGCGAGTTCAAATCCCGACAAACACATTTCACAAATAGAGGCTATTAGTGTCTCTATACTGACAATGCTTGGGGATACCTGCTTCATCTTCATAGCACTGACTCCACATATGGACATAGAGCAAGAACTCCCAAGCAATGTATGGAGTCAGAGCACGGACTCCTAAGCGAACAGGAACACTGCCAGAGTCCAGAATCAGATACCTATGGGTAGTCAGCGGTGTAATTTATCACTGTGCAGTGCATCAAGATTCATAGCTAATCCCTTCTGTTAAACGATCAGCAGAGGTGTAGCTTGGCTTCACATTGTGCCCCCTCACAGTACTATTTTACACATTTTGCCCCCTCACAGTACTAATACCCACATTGTACTCCCTCACAGTACTAATACCCACTTTGTGCTCCCTCACAGTACTAATACCCATATTGTGCCCCCTCACAGTACTAATGCTCACATTGTGCCCCCTCACTGTACCAATGCCCACATTGTGCCCCTCACAGTACTAATGCCCACATTGTGCCCCCTCACAGTACTAATACCCACATTGTGCTCCCTCACAGTACTATGCCCACATTGTGCTCCCCCACAGTTCTAATGCCAATATTGTGCCCCCTCACAGTACTAATGCCCACATTGTGCCCCCTCACAGTTCTAATGCCCACATTGTGCCCCATCAAAGTACTAATGTCCACATTGTGCCCCCTCACAGTACTAATGCCAACATTGTGCCCCCCTCACAGTACTAATTTCCACATTTTGCCCCCTCACAGTACTAATGCCCCCTCACAGTACGAATGCCCACATTGTGCCCCATCACAGTACTAATGCCCACATTGTGCCCCCTCACAGTACTAATACCCACATTGTGCTCCCTCACAGTACTAATGCCCACATTGTGCCCCCTCACAGTTCTAATGCCAATATTGTGCCCCCTCACAGTACTAATGCCCACATTGTGCCCCCTCACAGTTCTAATGCCACATTGTGCCCCATCAAAGTACTAATGCCCACATTGTGCCCCTCACAGTACTAATGCAACATTGTGCCCCCTCACAGTACTAATTTCCACATTTTGCCCCCTCACAGTACTAATGCCCCCCTCACAGTACGAATGCCCACATTGTGCCCCATCACAGTACTAATGCCCACATTGTGCCCCATCAAAGTACTAATGTCCACATTGTGCCCCCTCACAGTACTAATGCCAACATTGTGCCCCCTCACAGTACTAATGCCCCCTCACAGTACGAATGCCCACATTGTGCCCCATCACAGTACTAATGCCCACATTGTGCCCCCTCACAGTAGTTATGCTTAAGTGTGCTCTGGCAGAGAATTATTAGTTGGGACCTTTGGCAGCACTATCACATGGGGGCACCCTGGGGTTTATCTCTTTCTGCAGTATAATATTGGGGAGCACAGCGGCACAGTATTGGGGGGTGGTAGGATGATTTGTCCAGAAGATGGGAGGATGATGGAAAAGTAGTAAACTACGATTTTTTTTTGTTGTCAAAATGCAGAGACGAAAATGGCTGAAAAATGGCGGTCTGTACTGAAGCTCTGAAAGGAGAATATGAGGAAAGAGAACATCTACATCACAGGAGACGTCACTGGATGTAAGAGGTATGGGGCTGTATTACCCTGTTCTGTAGTGATATATGTTAATGCTAGGAGGGAAGGGGCTAGGTTAAGAATTTGGTATTGGGGGGGGGGGGGGGGGGCGCTGTTTCAATTTTCGCCTCAGGCAGCAGAAAGGCTAGGTGCACCCCTGGTGACAGTGCTGCTTCGTTTTTTGGCTATTTTTGTATATATATATAATTTTCAAAAATACTTCTGACAACCATTCAGAGATTTTTATAATTTCATATAATTGTCAGGTAAAGATTGTTAATTTGTGATGCAACAAAATGGACCTTTAAATATTAACAAGGGAAAATCTAAGGTGAAGAAGAAGAAGGAGAGGAGTCTATGGCTGCATGGAGACGACCATAAACAGAGCTCCACATGGGAGATGCTGCACTAACCTATAGGCCCACAGTGTCAGCCAATCAGAAGGCTTGCTGTGGAACTTATGCAAATGGCCTGGATGTTATGCAAATAAGTTGATGGCAAAAGAGCACAACCATCACCCAAGTTCTCCTAAATATTGCTCTTAGTTTGGATTTCGACAGCAGTAGGTTTGTCAGCGCGGCCCGCTCAGTTTATTGACGCTTTCTTTCTTTTGTAGAATTCACACCTCTCCCTGAGTTTAAAGTCTCTGCCACAGGAGCCACATAAATAGAGAACCCGTTTACTAGGCTAGGTGGGAGGGCGAGAATACAAGGGGACCACCAGCTAACTGTGACGCCCATCAAAGCCGGCCTGATTGTGACAACCTCCAGGGGTTGGATGATCAATCAAGGACGATGGAGGGTTGACCTAGAGTTGACTAGGTCAGGTAACGCACATGTGACGCCCTTGGGTGGCCAGATTGTGACAACCCCTAAGGTCCTATCAACCTCAAACCTAGGGGTTGAATGATCATCGGCTAACCCCAGGGTTGACGGTGTCAGGTAACGCACATGATGTTAGCTGGTGGTCTCCTTGTGACGAGGTCAGTGTGGACGAGGTCAATCTCCCCTCCCTGTTTTTTGGTTCTTTTTCTTTTCTAGAGGTTGGCTGGCTAGAAGGTCATAGTGGGCAGCACACTTATCGTGCTGGGGGGGGGGGGTTCCAATCCCACCTTGGAACTTCTGCCAAATTTCTCAGCTTGAATGGTTGTGTATGGAATTGAGCGTGGAGCGGATGAGTGAGATAGGGAAACTACCTACATGGACCATTTTTCTTTAAGACCATGCTATTGGGCCACAATGGGGGCCATTATTGTAACAGGGGGGAGCACTATGCGCACATTGCTTCTACTGGGGGCACCCATTATTAAATGGGGGGATTTTTTATACTGGCACAAATTATAAGCAGGATTTTTTTTGTACTGGCGCACATTATAAGGGGCAGCGGCTATATCTATTGCTCTCTGTTATCAGCCATTTTCGGCCTCTGCTCTGAGGACAGAATCTTTTTCTTTACTGTGGTCTAGAAGTTCGCAGTTTGGTGTAAATGTGTTAAAAATAATAAGAGGAGCCGTCCCCTCTCCTGACCTGTCTGTTTAGTAACTACTTGCATCCCCGTGTAACAACAATCCTGGAAGATCTAATCTTATGGCTCTATGTTGTGCCGTGCCTCTATTATTCCTACCAAAAGCTTGTGAAAGAATTGCAAGCAGGGCGTTACCAGTTGGGGTTGTGTCCCCGCAGAGTCTTACCCTGGCAGCACTGATGGGACAGTGTAATGCCTTATTCACACCTCAGTATTTTGGTCAGTGATTATGAGCCAAAAACCAGGAATGGAGACTGCACCGACATAAGGTAGAAGGGCTCATGTACACAAATGGATTTTTGGTCCACATTCGATCTGCAAAAAAATGCAGATTTATTTTAATGGGGCTGCAAAAGATGCAGACAGCACACCGTGTCCTGTCCACATCCGTTGTTCCGTTCCGCGGCCCTGCAAAAAATATAGAGCATGTGACAGTTACATCACAAACCTTCTTGTGAGAAATCCATTCTAGCTTCTACCTAGTGCAGCAGTGACTGAGGCGGGGCTTCCTGCAGTGAGCGGGCCTATAGAGGTCCTGAGCGGGGGGTGCTGTTAGAGTGTCCACCTTTCCCAGCAAAAATACCGGCCAAGTTTACAAAAGTTAAAAAGGTTGGTGTGGGCCTAACACGGGTGTTATTTCATCATCTTTTACGTTTTGCTCCTTTTTTTTTTTTTTTCAATAAAATCAAACTTTTTACTGTTGGGGACACCCTGTGTCTTTAAAGTTTTATTTAGCCTTTATTTTTGAAATATTTCTGCCGTGATTCAAACTGACAACCATGTACATTAAAGGCAAGAACCTATGAATAACCTAATACATGAGAAACTACTATGAGGATTCTCTGCCGCATTTTTCCATGTAGCTCTATAGTGTAGTGGTTAAGGTTCCTGCCTTTAGTGCAGATGGTTGCGAGTTCAAATCCCGACAAAACACATTTCACAAATAGAGGCTATTAGTGTCTCTATACTGACAATGCTTGGGGATACCTGCTTCATCTTCATAGCACTGACTCCACATATGGACATAAAGCAAGAACTCCCAAGCAATGTATGGAGTCAGAGCACGGACTCCTAAGCGAACAGGAACACTGCCAGAGTCCAGAATCAGATACCTATGGGTAGTCAGCGGTGTAATTTATCACTGTGCAGTGCATCAAGATTCATAGCTAATCCCTTCTGTTAACGATCAGCAGAGGTGTAGCTTGGCTTCACATTGTGCCCCCTCACAGTACTATTTTACACATTTTGCCCCCTCACAGTACTAATACCCACATTGTACTCCCTCACAGTACTAATACCCACTTTGTGCTCCCTCACAGTACTAATACCCATATTGTGCCCCCTCACAGTACTAATGCCCACATTGTGCCCCCTCACAGTACTAATGCCCACATTGTGCCCCCTCACAGTACTAATACCCACATTGTGCTCCCTCACAGTACTAATGCCCACATTGTGCTCCCCCACAGTTCTAATGCCAATATTGTGCCCCCTCACAGTACTAATGCCCACATTGTGCCCCCTCACAGTTCTAATGCCCACATTGTGCCCCATCAAAGTACTAATGCCCACCTTTGTGCCCCCTCACAGTACTAATGCCAACATTGTGCCCCCTCACAGTACTAATTTCCACATTTTGCCCCCTCACAGTACTAATGCCCCCCTCACAGTACGAATGCCCACATTGTGCCCCATCACAGTACTAATGCCCACATTGTGCCCCTCACAGTACTAATACCCACATTGTGCTCCCTCACAGTACTAATGCCCACATTGTGCTCCCCCCACAGTTCTAATGCCAATATTGTGCCCCCTCACAGTACTAATGCCCACATTGTGCCCCCTCACAGTTCTAATGCCCACATTGTGCCCCCTCACAGTACTAATGTCCACATTGTGCCCCCTCACAGTACTAATGCCAACATTGTGCCCCCTCACAGTACTAATTTCCACATTTTGCCCCCCTCACAGTACTAATGCCCCCTCACAGTACGAATGCCCACATTGTGCCCCATCACAGTACTAATGCCCACATTGTGCCCCATCAAAGTACTAATGTCCACATTGTGCCCCCTCACAGTACTAATGCCAACATTGTGCCCCCTCACAGTACTAATGCCCACATTGTGCCCCCTCACAGTACTAATGCCCCCTCACAGTACGAATGCCCACATTGTGCCCCATCACAGTACTAATGCCCACATTGTGCCCCCTCACAGTAGTTATGCTTAAGTGTGCTCTGGCAGAGAATTATTAGTTGGGACCTTTGGCAGCACTATCACCATGGGGGCACCCTGGGTTTATCTCTTTCTGCAGTATAATATTGGGGAGCACAGCGGCACAGTATTGGGGGGTGGTAGGATGATTTGTCCAGAAGATGGGAGGATGATGGAAAAGTAGTAAACTACGATTTTTTTTGTTGTCAAAATGCAGAGACGAAAAATGGCTGAAAAATGGCGGTCTGTACTGAAGCTCTGAAGGAGATATGAGGAAAGAGAACATCTACATCACAGGAGACGTCACTGGATGTAAGAGGTATGGGGCTGTATTACCCTGTTCTGTAGTGATATATGTAATGCTAGGAGGGAAGGGGCTAGGTTAAGAATTTGGTATTGGGGGGGGGGGGGGGGGGCGCTGTTTCAATTTTCGCCTCAGGCAGCAGAAAGGCTAGGTGCACCCCTGGTGACAGTGCTGCTTCGTTTTTTTGCTATTTTTGTATATATATATAATTTTCAAAAATACTTCCTGACAACCATTCAGAGATTTTTATAATTTCATATAATTGTCAGGTAAAGATTGTTAATTTGTGATGCAACAAAATGACCCTTTAAATATTAACAAGGGAAAATCTAAGGTGAAGAAGAAGAAGGAGAGGAGTCTATGGCTGCATGGAGACGACCATAACAGAGCTCCACATGGGAGATGCTGCACTAACCTATAGGCCACAGTGTCAGCCAATCAGAAGGCTTGCTGTGGAACTTATGCAAATGGCCTGGATGTTATGCAAATAAGTTGATGGCAAAGAGCACAACCATCACCCAAGTTCTCCTAAATATTGCTCTTAGTTTGGATTTCGACAGCAGTAGGTTTGTCAGCGCGGCCCGCTCAGTTTATTGGCGCTTTCTTTCTTTTGTAGAATTCACACCTCTCCCTGAGTTTTAAAGTCTCTGCCACAGGAGCCACATAAATAGAGAACCCGTTTACTAGGCTAGGTGGGAGGGCGAGGAATACAAGGGGACCACCAGCTAACTGTGACGCCCATCAAAGCCGGCTGATTGTGACAACCTCCAGGGGTTGGATGATCAATCAAGGACGATGGAGGGTTGACCTAGAGTTGACTAGGTCAGGTAACGCACATGTGACGCCCTTGGGTGGCCAGATTGTGACAACCCCTAAGGTCCTATCAACCTCAACCTAGGGGTTGAATGATCATCGGCTAACCCCCAGGGTTGACGGTGTCAGGTAACGCACATGATGTTAGCTGGTGGTCTCCTTGTGACGAGGTCAGTGTGGACGAGGTCAATCTCCCCTCCCTGTTTTTTGGTTCTTTTTCTTTTCTAGAGGTTGGCTGGCTAGAAGGTCATAGTGGGCAGCACACTTATCGTGCTGGGGGGGGGGTTCCAATCCCACCTTGGAACTTCTGCCAAATTTCTCAGCTTGAATGGTTGTGTATGGAATTGAGCGTGGAGCGGATGAGTGAGATAGGGAAACTACCTACATGGACCATTTTTCTTTAAGACCATGCTATTGGGCCACAATGGGGGCCATTATTGTAACAGGGGGGAGCACTATGCGCACATTGCTTCTACTGGGGGCACCCATTATTAAATGGGGGGATTTTTTATACTGGCACAAATTATAAGCAGGATTTTTTTTTGTACTGGCGCACATTATAAGGGGCAGCGGCTATATCTATTGCTCTCTGTTATCAGCCATTTTCGGCCTCTGCTCTGAGGACAGAATCTTTTTCTTTACTGTGGTCTAGAAGTTCGCAGTTTGGTGTAAATGTGTTAAAAATAATAAGAGGAGCCGTCCCCCTCTCCTGACCTGTCTGTTTTAGTAACTACTTGCATCCCCCCGTGTAACAACAATCCTGGAAGATCTAATCTTATGGCTCTATGTTGTGCCGTGCCTCTATTATTCCTACCAAAAGCTTGTGAAGAATTGCAAGCAGGGCGTTACCCGTTGGGGTTGTGTCCCCGCAGAGTCTTACCCCTGGCAGCACTGATGGGACAGTGTAATGCCTTATTCACACCTCAGTATTTTGGTCAGTGATTATGAGCCAAAACAGGAATGGAGACTGCACCGACATAAGGTAGAAGGGCTCATGTACACAAATGGATTTTTGGTCCACATTCGATCTGCAAAAAAATGCAGATTTATTTTAATGGGGCTGCAAAAGATGCAGACAGCACACCGTGTCCTGTCCACATCCGTTGTTCCGTTCCGCGGCCCTGCAAAAAATATAGAGCATGTGACCAGTTACATCACAAACCTTCTTGTGAGAAATCCATTCTAGCTTCTACCCTAGTGCAGCAGTGACTGAGGCGGGGCTTCCTGCAGTGAGCGGGCCTATAGAGGTCCTGAGCGGGGGGTGCTGTTAGAGTGTCCACCCTTTCCCAGCAAAAAATACCGGCCAAGTTTACAAAAGTTAAAAGGTTGGTGTGGCCTAACACGGGTGTTATTTCATCATCTTTTACGTTTTGCTCCTTTTTTTTTTTTTCAATAAAATCAAACTTTTTACTGTTGGGGACACCCTGTGTCTTAAAGTTTTATTTAGCCTTTATTTTTGAAATATTTCTGCCGTGATTCAAACTGACAACCATGTACATTAAAGGCAAGAACCTATGAATACCTAATACATGAGAAACTACTATGAGGATTCTCTGCCGCATTTTTTCCATGTAGCTCTATAGTGTAGTGGTTAAGGTTCCTGCCTTTAGTGCAGATGGTTGCGAGTTCGAATCCCGACAAACACATTTCACAAATAGAGGCTATTAGTGTCTCTATACTGACAATGCTTGGGGATACCTGCTTCATCTCATAGCACTGACTCCACATATGGACATAAAGCAAGAACTCCCAAGCAATGTATGGAGTCAGAGCACGGACTCCTAAGCGAACAGGAACACTGCCAGAGTCCAGAATCAGATACCTATGGGTAGTCAGCGGTGTAATTTATCACTGTGCAGTGCATCAAGATTCATAGCTAATCCCTTCTGTTAAACGATCAGCAGAGGTGTAGCTTGGCTTCACATTGTGCCCCCCTCACAGTACTATTTTACACATTTTGCCCCCTCACAGTACTAATACCCACATTGTACTCCCTCACAGTACTAATACCCACTTTGTGCTCCCTCACAGTACTAATACCCATATTGTGCCCCCTCACAGTACTAATGCTCACATTGTGCCCCCTCACTGTACCAATGCCCACATTGTGCCCCTCACAGTACTAATGCCCACATTGTGCCCCCTCACAGTACTAATACCCACATTGTGCTCCCTCACAGTACTAATGCCCACATTGTGCTCCCCCACAGTTCTAATGCCAATATTGTGCCCCCTCACAGTACTAATGCCCCCCAAGCCTTGTGCCCCCTCACAGTTCTAATGCCCACATTGTGCCCATCAAAGTACTAATGTCCACATTGTGCCCCCTCACAGTACTAATGCCAACATTGTGCCCCCTCACAGTACTAATTTCCACATTTTGCCCCCTCACAGTACTAATGCCCCCTCACAGTACGAATGCCCACATTGTGCCCCATCACAGTACTAATGCCCACATTGTGCCCCCTCACAGTACTAATACCCACATTGTGCTCCCTCACAGTACTAATGCCCACATTGTGCTCCCCCACAGTTCTAATGCCAATATTGTGCCCCCTCACAGTACTAATGCCCACATTGTGCCCCCTCACAGTTCTAATGCCCACATTGTGCCCCATCAAAGTACTAATGTCCACATTGTGCCCCCCTCACAGTACTAATGCCAACATTGTGCCCCCCTCACAGTACTAATTTCCACATTTTGCCCCCTCACAGTACGAATGCCCACATTGTGCCCCATCACAGTACTAATGCCCACATTGTGCCCCATCACAGTACTAATGTCCACATTGTGCCCCCTCACAGTACTAATGCCAACATTGTGCCCCCTCACAGTACTAATGCCCACATTGTGCCCCCTCACAGTACTAATGCCCCCCTCACAGTACGAATGCCCACATTGTGCCCCATCACAGTACTAATGCCCACATTGTGCCCCCTCACAGTAGTTATGCTTAAGTGTGCTCTGGCAGAGAATTATTAGTTGGGACCTTTGGCAGCACTATCACCATGGGGGCACCCTGGGTTTATCTCTTTCTGCAGTATAATATTGGGGAGCACAGCGGCACAGTATTGGGGGTGGTAGGATGATTTGTCCAGAAGATGGGAGGATGATGGAAAAGTAGTAAACTACGATTTTTTTTGTTGTCAAAATGCAGAGACGAAAAATGGCTGAAAAATGGCGGTCTGTACTGAAGCTCTGAAAGGAGAATATGAGGAAAGAGAACATCTACATCACAGGAGACGTCACTGGATGTAAGAGGTATGGGGCTGTATTACCCTGTTCTGTAGTGATATATGTAATGCTAGGAGGGAAGGGGCTAGGTTAAGAATTTGGTATTGGGGGGGGGGGGGGCGCTGTTTCAATTTTCGCCTCAGGCAGCAGAAAGGCTAGGTGCACCCCTGGTGACAGTGCTGCTTCGTTTTTTGCTATTTTTGTATATATATATAATTTTCAAAAATACTTCCTGACAACCATTCAGAGATTTTTATAATTTCATATAATTGTCAGGTAAAGATTGTTAATTTGTGATGCAACAAAATGACCCTTTAAATATTAACAAGGGAAAATCTAAGGTGAAGAAGAAGAAGGAGAGGAGTCTATGGCTGCATGGAGACGACCATAACAGAGCTCCACATGGGAGATGCTGCACTAACCTATAGGCCACAGTGTCAGCCAATCAGAAGGCTTGCTGTGGAACTTATGCAAATGGCCTGGATGTTATGCAAATAAGTTGATGGCAAAAGAGCACAACCATCACCCAAGTTCTCCTAAATATTGCTCTTAGTTTGGATTTCGACAGCAGTAGGTTTGTCAGCGCGGCCCCGCTCAGTTTATTGACGCTTTCTTTCTTTTGTAGAATTCACACCTCTCCCTGAGTTTAAAGTCTCTGCCACAGGAGCCACATAAATAGAGAACCCGTTTACTAGGCTAGGTGGGAGGGCGAGAATACAAGGGGACCACCAGCTAACTGTGACGCCCATCAAAGCCGGCCTGATTGTGACAACCTCCAGGGGTTGGATGATCAATCAAGGACGATGGAGGGTTGACCTAGAGTTGACTAGGTCAGGTAACGCACATGTGACGCCCTTGGGTGGCCAGATTGTGACAACCCCCTAAGGTCCTATCAACCTCAACCTAGGGTTGAATGATCATCGGCTAACCCCAGGGTTGACGGTGTCAGGTAACGCACATGATGTTAGCTGGTGGTCTCCTTGTGACGAGGTCAGTGTGGACGAGGTCAATCTCCCCTCCCTGTTTTTTGGTTCTTTTTCTTTTCTAGAGGTTGGCTGGCTAGAAGGTCATAGTGGGCAGCACACTTATCGTGCTGGGGGGGGGGGGTTCCAATCCCACCTTGGAACTTCTGCCAAATTTCTCAGCTTGAATGGTTGTGTATGGAATTGAGCGTGGAGCGGATGAGTGAGATAGGGAAACTACCTACATGGACCATTTTTCTTTAAGACCATGCTATTGGGCCCACAATGGGGGCCATTATTGTAACAGGGGGGAGCACTATGCGCACATTGCTTCTACTGGGGGCACCCATTATTAAATGGGGGGATTTTTTATACTGGCACAAATTATAAGCAGGATTTTTTTTGTACTGGCGCACATTATAAGGGGCAGCGGCTATATCTATTGCTCTCTGTTATCAGCCATTTTCGGCCTCTGCTCTGAGGACAGAATCTTTTTCTTTACTGTGGTCTAGAAGTTCGCAGTTTGGTGTAAATGTGTTAAAAATAATAAGAGGAGCCGTCCCCTCTCCTGACCTGTCTGTTTAGTAACTACTTGCATCCCCCGTGTAACAACAATCCTGGAAGATCTAATCTTATGGCTCTATGTTGTGCCGTGCCTCTATTATTCCTACCAAAAGCTTGTGAAAGAATTGCAAGCAGGGCGTTACCAGTTGGGGTTGTGTCCCCGCAGAGTCTTACCCTGGCAGCACTGATGGGACAGTGTAATGCCTTATTCACACCTCAGTATTTTGGTCAGTGATTATGAGCCAAAACCAGGAATGGAGACTGCACCGACATAAGGTAGAAGGGCTCATGTACACAAATGGATTTTTGGTCCACATTCGATCTGCAAAAAAATGCAGATTTATTTTAATGGGGCTGCAAAAGATGCAGACAGCACACCGTGTCCTGTCCACATCCGTTGTTCCGTTCCGCGGCCCTGCAAAAAATATAGAGCATGTGACCAGTTACATCACAAACCTTCTTGTGAGAAATCCATTCTAGCTTCTACCCTAGTGCAGCAGTGACTGAGGCGGGGCTTCCTGCAGTGAGCGGGCCTATAGAGGTCCTGAGCGGGGGGGTGCTGTTAGAGTGTCCACCTTTCCCAGCAAAAAATACCGGCCAAGTTTACAAAAGTTAAAAAGGTTGGTGTGGCCTAACACGGGTGTTATTTCATCATCTTTTACGTTTTGCTCCTTTTTTTTTTTTTTCAATAAAATCAAACTTTTTACTGTTGGGGACACCCTGTGTCTTAAAGTTTTATTTAGCCTTTATTTTTGAAATATTTCTGCCCTGATTCAAACTGACAACCATGTACATTAAGGCAAGAACCTATGAATACCTAATACATGAGAAACTACTATGAGGATTCTCTGCCGCATTTTTCCATGTAGCTCTATAGTGTAGTGGTTAAGGTTCCTGCCTTTAGTGCAGATGGTTGCGAGTTCAAATCCCGACAAACACATTTCACAAATAGAGGCTATTAGTGTCTCTATACTGACAATGCTTGGGGATACCTGCTTCATCTTCATAGCACTGACTCCACATATGGACATAAAGCAAGAACTCCCAAGCAATGTATGGAGTCAGAGCACGGACTCCTAAGCGAACAGGAACACTGCCAGAGTCCAGAATCAGATACCTATGGGTAGTCAGCGGTTGTAATTTATCACTGTGCAGTGCATCAAGATTCATAGCTAATCCCTTCTGTTAAAACGATCAGCAGAGGTGTAGCTTGGCTTCACATTGTGCCCCCTCACAGTACTATTTTACACATTTTGCCCCCTCACAGTACTAATACCCACATTGTACTCCCTCACAGTACTAATACCCACTTTGTGCTCCCTCACAGTACTAATACCCATATTGTGCCCCCCTCACAGTACTAATGCTCACATTGTGCCCCCTCACTGTACCAATGCCCACATTGTGCCCCTCACAGTACTAATGCCCACATTGTGCCCCCCTCACAGTACTAATACCCACATTGTGCTCCCTCACAGTACTAATGCCCACATTGTGCTCCCCCACAGTTCTAATGCCAATATTGTGCCCCCTCACAGTACTAATGCCCACATTGTGCCCCCTCACAGTTCTAATGCCCACATTGTGCCCCATCAAAGTACTAATGTCCACATTGTGCCCCCTCACAGTACTAATGCCAACATTGTGCCCCCTCACAGTACTAATTTCCACATTTTGCCCCCTCACAGTACTAATGCCCCCTCACAGTACGAATGCCCACATTGTGCCCCATCACAGTACTAATGCCCACATTGTGCCCCCTCACAGTACTAATACCCACATTGTGCTCCCTCACAGTACTAATGCCCACATTGTGCTCCCCCACAGTTCTAATGCCAATATTGTGCCCCCTCACAGTACTAATGCCCACATTGTGCCCCCTCACAGTTCTAATGCCCACATTGTGCCCCATCAAAGTACTAATGTCCACATTGTGCCCCCTCACAGTACTAATGCCAACATTGTGCCCCCTCACAGTACTAATTTCCACATTTTGCCCCCTCACAGTACTAATGCCCCCTCACAGTACGAATGCCCACATTGTGCCCCATCAAAGTACTAATGTCCACATTGTGCCCCCTCACAGTACTAATGCCAACATTGTGCCCCCTCACAGTACTAATGCCCACATTGTGCCCCCTCACAGTACTAATGCCCCCTCACAGTACGAATGCCCACATTGTGCCCCATCACAGTACTAATGCCCACATTGTGCCCCCTCACAGTAGTTATGCTTAAGTGTGCTCTCGGCAGAGAATTATTAGTTGGGACCTTTTGGCAGCACTATCACCATGGGGGCACCCTGGGTTTATCTCTTTCTGCAGTATAATATTGGGGAGCACAGCGGCACAGTATTGGGGGGTGGTAGGATGATTTGTCCGAAGATGGGAGGATGATGGAAAAGTAGTAAACTACGATTTTTTTTGTTGTCAAAATGCAGAGACGAAAAATGGCTGAAAATGGCGGTCTGTACTGAAGCTCTGAAAGGAGAATATGAGGAAAGAGAACATCTACATCACAGGAGACGTCACTGGATGTAAGAGGTATGGGGCTGTATTACCCTGTTCTGTAGTGATATATGTAATGCTAGGAGGGAAGGGGCTAGGTTAAGAATTTGGTATTGGGGGGGGGGGGGGGGGCGCTGTTTCAATTTTCGCCTCAGGCAGCAGAAAGGCTAGGTGCACCCCTGGTGACAGTGCTGCTTCGTTTTTTTGCTATTTTTGTATATATATATAATTTTCAAAAATACTTCCTGACAACCATTCAGAGATTTTTATAATTTCATATAATTGTCAGGTAAAGATTGTTAATTTGTGATGCAACAAAATGACCCTTTAAATATTAACAAGGGAAAATCTAAGGTGAAGAAGAAGAAGGAGAGGAGTCTATGGCTGCATGGAGACGACCATAACAGAGCTCCACATGGGAGATGCTGCACTAACCTATAGGCCACAGTGTCAGCCAATCAGAAGGCTTGCTGTGGAACTTATGCAAATGGCCTGGATGTTATGCAAATAAGTTGATGGCAAAAGAGCACAACCATCACCCAAGTTCTCCTAAATATTGCTCTTAGTTTGGATTTCGACAGCAGTAGGTTTGTCAGCGCGGCCCCCGCTCAGTTTATGACGCTTTCTTTCTTTTGTAGAATTCACACCTCTCCCTGAGTTTAAAGTCTCTGCCACAGGAGCCACATAAATAGAGAACCCGTTTACTAGGCTAGGTGGGAGGGCGAGAATACAAGGGGACCACCAGCTAACTGTGACGCCCATCAAAGCCGGCCTGATTGTGACAACCTCCAGGGGTTGGATGATCAATCAAGGACGATGGAGGGTTGACCTAGAGTTGACTAGGTCAGGTAACGCACATGTGACGCCCTTGGGTGGCCAGATTGTGACAACCCCTAAGGTCCTATCAACCTCAACCTAGGGGTTGAATGATCATCGGCTAACCCCAGGGTTGACGGTGTCAGGTAACGCACATGATGTTAGCTGGTGGTCTCCTTGTGACGAGGTCAGTGTGGACGAGGTCAATCTCCCCTCCCTGTTTTTTGGTTCTTTTTCTTTTCTAGAGGTTGGCTGGCTAGAAGGTCATAGTGGGCAGCACACTTATCGTGCTGGGGGGGGGGGTTCCAATCCCACCTTGGAACTTCTGCCAAATTTCTCAGCTTGAATGGTTGTGTATGGAATTGAGCGTGGAGCGGATGAGTGAGATAGGGAAACTACCTACATGGACCATTTTTCTTTAAGACCATGCTATTGGGCCACAATGGGGGCCATTATTGTAACAGGGGGATCACTATGCGCACATTGCTTCTACTGGGGCACCCATTATTAAATGGGGGGATTTTTTATACTGGCACAAATTATAAGCAGGATTTTTTTTGTACTGGCGCACATTATAAGGGGCAGCGGCTATATCTATTGCTCTCTGTTATCAGCCATTTTCGGCCTCTGCTCTGAGGACAGAATCTTTTTCTTTACTGTGGTCTAGAAGTTCGCAGTTTGGTGTAAATGTGTTAAAAATAATAAGAGGAGCCGTCCCCTCTCCTGACCTGTCTGTTTAGTAACTACTTGCATCCCCGTGTAACAACAATCCTGGAAGATCTAATCTTATGGCTCTATGTTGTGCCGTGCCTCTATTATTCCTACCAAAAGCTTGTGAAAGAATTGCAAGCAGGGCGTTACCAGTTGGGGTTGTGTCCCCGCAGAGTCTTACCCTGGCAGCACTGATGGGACAGTGTAATGCCTTATTCACACCTCAGTATTTTGGTCAGTGATTATGAGCCAAAACCAGGAATGGAGACTGCACCGACATAAGGTAGAAGGGCTCATGTACACAAATGGATTTTTGGTCCACATTCGATCTGCAAAAAAATGCAGATTTATTTTAATGGGGCTGCAAAAGATGCAGACAGCACACCGTGTCCTGTCCACATCCGTTGTTCCGTTCCGCGGCCCTGCAAAAAATATAGAGCATGTGACCAGTTACATCACAAACCTTCTTGTGAGAAATCCATTCTAGCTTCTACCCTAGTGCAGCAGTGACTGAGGCGGGGCTTCCTGCAGTGAGCGGGCCTATAGAGGTCCTGAGCGGGGGGTGCTGTTAGAGTGTCCACCTTTCCCAGCAAAAAATACCGGCCAAGTTTACAAAAGTTAAAAAGGTTGGTGTGGCCTAACACGGGTGTTATTTCATCATCTTTTACGTTTTGCTCCTTTTTTTTTTTTTTCAATAAAATCAAACTTTTTACTGTTGGGGACACCCTGTGTCTTAAAGTTTTATTTAGCCTTTATTTTTGAAATATTTCTGCCGTGATTCAAACTGACAACCATGTACATTAAAGGCAAGAACCTATGAATACCTAATACATGAGAAACTACTATGAGGATTCTCTGCCGCATTTTTCCATGTAGCTCTATAGTGTAGTGGTTAAGGTTCCTGCCTTTAGTGCAGATGGTTGTCAGTTTGAATCACGGCAAACACATTTCACAAATAGAGGCTATTAGTGTCTCTATACTGACAATGCTTGGGGATACCTGCTTCATCTTCATAGCACTGACTCCACATATGGACATAAAGCAAGAACTCCCAAGCAATGTATGGAGTCAGAGCACGGACTCCTAAGCGAACAGGTACACTGCCAGAGTCCAGAATCAGATACCTATGGGTAGTCAGCGGTGTAATTTATCACTGTGCAGTGCATCAAGATTCATAGCTAATCCCTTCTGTTAAACGATCAGCAGAGGTGTAGCTTGGCTTCACATTGTGCCCCCTCACAGTACTATTTTACACATTTTGCCCCCTCACAGTACTAATACCCACATTGTACTCCCTCACAGTACTAATACCCACTTTGTGCTCCCTCACAGTACTAATACCCATATTGTGCCCCCTCACAGTACTAATGCTCACATTGTGCCCCCTCACTGTACCAATGCCCACATTGTGCCCCTCACAGTACTAATGCCCACATTGTGCCCCCTCACAGTACTAATACCCACATTGTGCTCCCTCACAGTACTAATGCCCACATTGTGCTCCCCCACAGTTCTAATGCCAATATTGTGCCCCCCTCACAGTACTAATGCCAATATTGTGCCCCCTCACAGTACTAATGCCCACATTGTGCCCCCTCACAGTTCTAATGCCCACATTGTGCCCCATCAAAGTATTAATGTCCACATTGTGCCCCCTCACAGTACTAATGCCAACATTGTGCCCCCTCACAGTACTAATTTCCACATTTTGCCCCCTCACAGTACTAATGCCCCCTCACAGTACGAATGCCCACATTGTGCCCCATCACAGTACTAATGCCCACATTGTGCCCCCTCACAGTACTAATACCCACATTGTGCTCCCTCACAGTACTAATGCCCACATTGTGCTCCCCCACAGTTCTAATGCCAATATTGTGCCCCCTCACTGTACTAATGCCCACATTGTGCCCCCTCACAGTTCTAATGCCCACATTGTGCCCCATCAAAGTACTAATGTCCACATTGTGCCCCCTCACAGTACTAATGCCAACATTGTGCCCCCTCACAGTACTAATTTCCACATTTTGCCCCCTCACAGTACTAATGCCCCCTCACAGTACGAATGCCCACATTGTGCCCCATCACAGTACTAATGCCCACATTGTGCCCCATCAAAGTACTAATGTCCACATTGTGCCCCCTCACAGTACTAATGCCAACATTGTGCCCCCTCACAGTACTAATGCCCACATTGTGCCCCCTCACAGTACTAATGCCCCCTCACAGTACGAATGCCCACATTGTGCCCCATCACAGTACTAATGCCCACATTGTGCCCCCTCACAGTAGTTATGCTTAAGTGTGCTCTGGCAGAGAATTATTAGTTGGGACCTTTGGCAGCACTATCACCATGGGGGCACCTGGGTTTATCTCTTTCTGCAGTATAATATTGGGGAGCACAGCGGCACAGTATTGGGGGTGGTAGGATGATTTGTCCAGAAGATGGGAGGATGATGGAAAAGTAGTAAACTACGATTTTTTTTTGTTGTCAAAATGCAGAGACGAAAAATGGCTGAAAAATGGCGGTCTGTACTGAAGCTCTGAAAGGAGAATATGAGGAAAGAGAACATCTACATCACAGGAGACGTCACTGGATGTAAGAGGTATGGGGCTGTATTACCCTGTTCTGTAGTGATATATGTAATGCTAGGAGGGAAGGGGCTAGGTTAAGAATTTGGTATTGGGGGGGGGGGGGGGGCGCTGTTTCAATTTTCGCCTCAGGCAGCAGAAAGGCTAGGTGCACCCCTGGTGACAGTGCTGCTTCGTTTTTTGCTATTTTTGTATATATATATAATTTTCAAAAATACTTCCTGACAACCATTCAGAGATTTTTATAATTTCATATAATTGTCAGGTAAAGATTGTTAATTTGTGATGCAACAAAATGACCCTTTAAATATTAACAAGGGAAAATCTAAGGTGAAGAAGAAGAAGGAGAGGAGTCTATGGCTGCATGGAGACGACCATAACAGAGCTCCACATGGGAGATGCTGCACTAACCTATAGGCCACAGTGTCAGCCAATCAGAAGGCTTGCTGTGGAACTTATGCAAATGGCCTGGATGTTATGCAAATAAGTTGATGGCAAAAGAGCACAACCATCACCCAAGTTCTCCTAAATATTGCTCTTAGTTTGGATTTCGACAGCAGTAGGTTTGTCAGCGCGGCCCGCTCAGTTTATTGACGCTTTCTTTCTTTTGTAGAATTCACACCTCTCCCTGAGTTTAAAGTCTCTGCCACAGGAGCCACATAAATAGAGAACCCGTTTACTAGGCTAGGTGGGAGGGCGAGAATACAAGGGGACCACCAGCTAACTGTGACGCCCATCAAAGCCGGCCTGATTGTGACAACCTCCAGGGGTTGGATGATCAATCAAGGACGATGGAGGGTTGACCTAGAGTTGACTAGGTCAGGTAACGCACATGTGACGCCCTTGGGTGGCCAGATTGTGACAACCCCTAAGGTCCTATCAACCTCAACCTAGGGGTTGAATGATCATCGGCTAACCCCAGGGTTGACGGTGTCAGGTAACGCACATGATGTTAGCTGGTGGTCTCCTTGTGACGAGGTCAGTGTGGACGAGGTCAATCTCCCCTCCCTGTTTTTTGGTTCTTTTTCTTTTCTAGAGGTTGGCTGGCTAGAAGGTCATAGTGGGCAGCACACTTATCGTGCTGGGGGGGGGGGGTTCCAATCCCACCTTGGAACTTCTGCCAAATTTCTCAGCTTGAATGGTTGTGTATGGAATTGAGCGTGGAGCGGATGAGTGAGATAGGGAAACTACCTACATGGACCATTTTTCTTTAAGACCATGCTATTGGGCCACAATGGGGGCCATTATTGTAACAGGGGGGAGCACTATGCGCACATTGCTTCTACTGGGGGCACCCATTATTAAATGGGGGGATTTTTTATACTGGCACAAATTATAAGCAGGATTTTTTTTGTACTGGCGCACATTATAAGGGGCAGCGGCTATATCTATTGCTCTCTGTTATCAGCCATTTTCGGCCTCTGCTCTGAGGACAGAATCTTTTTCTTTACTGTGGTCTAGAAGTTCGCAGTTTGGTGTAAATGTGTTAAAAATAATAAGAGGAGCCGTCCCCTCTCCTGACCTGTCTGTTTAGTAACTACTTGCATCCCCCGTGTAACAACAATCCTGGAAGATCTAATCTTATGGCTCTATGTTGTGCCGTGCCTCTATTATTCCTACCAAAAGCTTGTGAAAGAATTGCAAGCAGGGCGTTACCAGTTGGGGTTGTGTCCCCGCAGAGTCTTACCCTGGCAGCACTGATGGGACAGTGTAATGCCTTATTCACACCTCAGTATTTTGGTCAGTGATTATGAGCCAAAACCAGGAATGGAGACTGCACCGACATAAGGTAGAAGGGCTCATGTACACAAATGGATTTTTGGTCCACATTCGATCTGCAAAAAAATGCAGATTTATTTTAATGGGGCTGCAAAAGATGCAGACAGCACACCGTGTCCTGTCCACATCCGTTGTTCCGTTCCGCGGCCCTGCAAAAAATATAGAGCATGTGACCAGTTACATCACAAACCTTCTTGTGAGAAATCCATTCTAGCTTCTACCCTAGTGCAGCAGTGACTGAGGCGGGGCTTCCTGCAGTGAGCGGGCCTATAGAGGTCCTGAGCGGGGGGTGCTGTTAGAGTGTCCACCTTTCCCAGCAAAAAATACCGGCCAAGTTTACAAAAGTTAAAAAGGTTGGTGTGGCCTAACACGGGTGTTATTTCATCATCTTTTACGTTTTGCTCCTTTTTTTTTTTTTTCAATAAAATCAAACTTTTTACTGTTGGGGACACCCTGTGTCTTAAAGTTTTATTTAGCCTTTATTTTTGAAATATTTCTGCCCTGATTCAAACTGACAACCATGTACATTAAAGGCAAGAACCTATGAATACCTAATACATGAGAAACTACTATGAGGATTCTCTGCCGCATTTTTCCATGTAGCTCTATAGTGTAGTGGTTAAGGTTCCTGCCTTTAGTGCAGATGGTTGCGAGTTCAAATCCCGACAAACACATTTCACAAATAGAGGCTATTAGTGTCTCTATACTGACAATGCTTGGGGATACCTGCTTCATCTTCATAGCACTGACTCCACATATGGACATAAAGCAAGAACTCCCAAGCAATGTATGGAGTCAGAGCACGGACTCCTAAGCGAACAGGAACACTGCCAGAGTCCAGAATCAGATACCTATGGGTAGTCAGCGGTGTAATTTATCACTGTGCAGTGCATCAAGATTCATAGCTAATCCCTTCTGTTAAACGATCAGCAGAGGTGTAGCTTGGCTTCACATTGTGCCCCCTCACAGTACTATTTTACACATTTTGCCCCCCTCACAGTACTAATACCCACATTGTACTCCCTCACAGTACTAATACCCACTTTGTGCTCCCTCACAGTACTAATACCCATATTGTGCCCCCTCACAGTACTAATGCTCACATTGTGCCCCCTCACTGTACCAATGCCCACATTGTGCCCCTCACAGTACTAATGCCCACATTGTGCCCCCTCACAGTACTAATACCCACATTGTGCTCCCTCACAGTACTAATGCCCACATTGTGCTCCCCCACAGTTCTAATGCCAATATTGTGCCCCCTCACAGTACTAATGCCCACATTGTGCCCCCTCACAGTTCTAATGCCCACATTGTGCCCCATCAAAGTACTAATGTCCACATTGTGCCCCCTCACAGTACTAATGCCAACATTGTGCCCCCTCACAGTACTAATTTCCACATTTTGCCCCCTCACAGTACTAATGCCCCCTCACAGTACGAATGCCCACATTGTGCCCCATCACAGTACTAATGCCCACATTGTGCCCCCTCACAGTACTAATACCCACATTGTGCTCCCTCACAGTACTAATGCCCACATTGTGCTCCCCCACAGTTCTAATGCCAATATTGTGCCCCCTCACAGTACTAATGCCCACATTGTGCCCCCTCACAGTTCTAATGCCCACATTGTGCCCCATCAAAGTACTAATGTCCACATTGTGCCCCCTCACAGTACTAATGCCAACATTGTGCCCCCCTCACAGTACTAATTTCCACATTTTGCCCCCTCACAGTACTAATGCCCCCTCACAGTACGAATGCCCACATTGTGCCCCATCACAGTACTAATGCCCACATTGTGCCCCATCAAAGTACTAATGTCCACATTGTGCCCCCTCACAGTACTAATGCCAACATTGTGCCCCCTCACAGTACTAATGCCCACATTGTGCCCCCTCACAGTACTAATGCCCCCTCACAGTACGAATGCCCACATTGTGCCCCATCACAGTACTAATGCCCACATTGTGCCCCCTCACAGTAGTTATGCTTAAGTGTGCTCTGGCAGAGAATTATTAGTTGGGACCTTTGGCAGCACTATCACCATGGGGGCACCCTGGGTTTATCTCTTTCTGCAGTATAATATTGGGGAGCACAGCGGCACAGTATTGGGGGTGGTAGGATGATTTGTCCAGAAGATGGGAGGATGATGGAAAAGTAGTAAACTACGATTTTTTTTGTTGTCAAAATGCAGAGACGAAAAATGGCTGAAAAATGGCGGTCTGTACTGAAGCTCTGAAAGGAGAATATGAGGAAAGAGAACATCTACATCACAGGAGACGTCACTGGATGTAAGAGGTATGGGGCTGTATTACCCTGTTCTGTAGTGATATATGTAATGCTAGGAGGGAAGGGGCTAGGTTAAGAATTTGGTATTGGGGGGGGGGGGGGGCGCTGTTTCAATTTTCGCCTCAGGCAGCAGAAAGGCTAGGTGCACCCCTGGTGACAGTGCTGCTTCGTTTTTTGCTATTTTTGTATATATATATAATTTTCAAAAATACTTCCTGACAACCATTCAGAGATTTTTATAATTTCATATAATTGTCAGGTAAAGATTGTTAATTTGTGATGCAACAAAATGACCCTTTAAATATTAACAAGGGAAAATCTAAGGTGAAGAAGAAGAAGGAGAGGAGTCTATGGCTGCATGGAGACGACCATAACAGAGCTCCACATGGGAGATGCTGCACTAACCTATAGGCCACAGTGTCAGCCAATCAGAAGGCTTGCTGTGGAACTTATGCAAATGGCCTGGATGTTATGCAAATAAGTTGATGGCAAAAGAGCACAACCATCACCCAAGTTCTCCTAAATATTGCTCTTAGTTTGGATTTCGACAGCAGTAGGTTTGTCAGCGCGGCCCCGCTCAGTTTATTGACGCTTTCTTTCTTTTGTAGAATTCACACCTCTCCCTGAGTTTAAAGTCTCTGCCACAGGAGCCACATAAATAGAGAACCCGTTTACTAGGCTAGGTGGGAGGGCGAGAATACAAGGGGACCACCAGCTAACTGTGACGCCCATCAAAGCCGGCCTGATTGTGACAACCTCCAGGGGTTGGATGATCAATCAAGGACGATGGAGGGTTGACCTAGAGTTGACTAGGTCAGGTAACGCACATGTGACGCCCTTGGGTGGCCAGATTGTGACAACCCCTAAGGTCCTATCAACCTCAACCTAGGGGTTGAATGATCATCGGCTAACCCCAGGGTTGACGGTGTCAGGTAACGCACATGATGTTAGCTGGTGGTCCCCTTGTGACGAGGTCAGTGTGGACGAGGTCAATCTCCCCTCCCTGTTTTTTGGTTCTTTTTCTTTTCTAGAGGTTGGCTGGCTAGAAGGTCATAGTGGGCAGCACACTTATCGTGCTGGGGGGGGGGGGGCCAATCCCACCTTGGAACTTCTGCCAAATTTCTCAGCTTGAATGGTTGTGTATGGAATTGAGCGTGGAGCGGATGAGTGAGATAGGGAAACTACCTACATGGACCATTTTTCTTTAAGACCATGCTATTGGGCCACAATGGGGGCCATTATTGTAACAGGGGGGAGCACTATGCGCACATTGCTTCTACTGGGGGCACCCATTATTAAATGGGGGGATTTTTTATACTGGCACAAATTATAAGCAGGATTTTTTTTGTACTGGCGCACATTATAAGGGGCAGCGGCTATATCTATTGCTCTCTGTTATCAGCCATTTTCGGCCTCTGCTCTGAGGACAGAATCTTTTTCTTTACTGTGGTCTAGAAGTTCGCAGTTTGGTGTAAATGTGTTAAAAATAATAAGAGGAGCCGTCCCCTCTCCTGACCTGTCTGTTTAGTAACTACTTGCATCCCCCGTGTAACAACAATCCTGGAAGATCTAATCTTATGGCTCTATGTTGTGCCGTGCCTCTATTATTCCTACCAAAAGCTTGTGAAAGAATTGCAAGCAGGGCGTTACCAGTTGGGGTTGTGTCCCCGCAGAGTCTTACCCTGGCAGCACTGATGGGACAGTGTAATGCCTTATTCACACCTCAGTATTTTGGTCAGTGATTATGAGCCAAAACCAGGAATGGAGACTGCACCGACATAAGGTAGAAGGGCTCATGTACACAAATGGATTTTTGGTCCACATTCGATCTGCAAAAAAATGCAGATTTATTTTAATGGGGCTGCAAAAGATGCAGACAGCACACCGTGTCCTGTCCACATCCGTTGTTCCGTTCCGCGGCCCTGCAAAAAATATAGAGCATGTGACCAGTTACATCACAAACCTTCTTGTGAGAAATCCATTCTAGCTTCTACCCTAGTGCAGCAGTGACTGAGGCGGGGCTTCCTGCAGTGAGCGGGCCTATAGAGGTCCTGAGCGGGGGGTGCTGTTAGAGTGTCCACCTTTCCCAGCAAAAAATACCGGCCAAGTTTACAAAAGTTAAAAAGGTTGGTGTGGCCTAACACGGGTGTTATTTCATCATCTTTTACGTTTTGCTCCTTTTTTTTTTTTTTTCAATAAAATCAAACTTTTTACTGTTGGGGACACCCTGTGTCTTAAAGTTTTATTTAGCCTTTATTTTTGAAATATTTCTGCCCTGATTCAAACTGACAACCATGTACATTAAAGGCAAGAACCTATGAATACCTAATACATGAGAAACTACTATGAGGATTCTCTGCCGCATTTTTCCATGTAGCTCTATAGTGTAGTGGTTAAGGTTCCTGCCTTTAGTGCAGATGGTTGCGAGTTCAAATCCCGACAAACACATTTCACAAATAGAGGCTATTAGTGTCTCTATACTGACAATGCTTGGGGATACCTGCTTCATCTTCATAGCACTGACTCCACATATGGACATAGAGCAAGAACTCCCAAGCAATGTATGGAGTCAGAGCACGGACTCCTAAGCGAACAGGAACACTGCCAGAGTCCAGAATCAGATACCTATGGGTAGTCAGCGGTGTAATTTATCACTGTGCAGTGCATCAAGATTCATAGCTAATCCCTTCTGTTAAACGATCAGCAGAGGTGTAGCTTGGCTTCACATTGTGCCCCCTCACAGTACTATTTTACACATTTTGCCCCCTCACAGTACTAATGCCCACATTGTACTCCCTCACAGTACTAATACCCACTTTGTGCTCCCTCACAGTACTAATACCCATATTGTGCCCCCTCACAGTACTAATGCTCACATTGTGCCCCCTCACTGTACCAATGCCCACATTGTGCCCCTCACAGTACTAATGCCCACATTGTGCCCCCTCACAGTACTAATACCCACATTGTGCTCCCTCACAGTACTAATGCCCACATTGTGCTCCCCCACAGTTCTAATGCCAATATTGTGCCCCCTCACAGTACTAATGCCCACATTGTGCCCCCTCACAGTTCTAATGCCCACATTGTGCCCCATCAAAGTACTAATGTCCACATTGTGCCCCCTCACAGTACTAATGCCAACATTGTGCCCCCTCACAGTACTAATTTCCACATTTTGCCCCCTCACAGTACTAATGCCCCCTCACAGTACGAATGCCCACATTGTGCCCCATCACAGTACTAATGCCCACATTGTGCCCCCTCACAGTACTAATACCCACATTGTGCTCCCTCACAGTACTAATGCCCACATTGTGCTCCCCCACAGTTCTAATGCCAATATTGTGCCCCCTCACAGTACTAATGCCCACATTGTGCCCCCTCACAGTTCTAATGCCCACATTGTGCCCCATCAAAGTACTAATGTCCACATTGTGCCCCCTCACAGTACTAATGCCAACATTGTGCCCCCTCACAGTACTAATTTCCACATTTTGCCCCCTCACAGTACTAATGCCCCCTCACAGTACGAATGCCCACATTGTGCCCCATCACAGTACTAATGCCCACATTGTGCCCCATCAAAGTACTAATGTCCACATTGTGCCCCCTCACAGTACTAATGCCAACATTGTGCCCCCTCACAGTACTAATGCCCACATTGTGCCCCCTCACAGTACTAATGCCCCCTCACAGTACGAATGCCCACATTGTGCCCCATCACAGTACTAATGCCCACATTGTGCCCCCTCACAGTAGTTATGCTTAAGTGTGCTCTGGCAGAGAATTATTAGTTGGGACCTTTGGCAGCACTATCACCATGGGGGCACCCTGGGTTTATCTCTTTCTGCAGTATAATATTGGGGAGCACAGCGGCACAGTATTGGGGGTGGTAGGATGATTTGTCCAGAAGATGGGAGGATGATGGAAAAGTAGTAAACTACGATTTTTTTTGTTGTCAAAATGCAGAGACGAAAAATGGCTGAAAAATGGCGGTCTGTACTGAAGCTCTGAAAGGAGAATATGAGGAAAGAGAACATCTACATCACAGGAGACGTCACTGGATGTAAGAGGTATGGGGCTGTATTACCCTGTTCTGTAGTGATATATGTAATGCTAGGAGGGAAGGGGCTAGGTTAAGAATTTGGTATTAGGGGGGGGGGGGGGCGCTGTTTCAATTTTCGCCCCAGGCAGCAGAAAGGCTAGGTGCACCCCTGGTGACAGTGCTGCTTCGTTTTTTGCTATTTTTGTATATATATATAATTTTCAAAAATACTTCCTGACAACCATTCAGAGATTTTTATAATTTCATATAATTGTCAGGTAAAGATTGTTAATTTGTGATGCAACAAAATGACCCTTTAAATATTAACAAGGGAAAATCTAAGGTGAAGAAGAAGAAGGAGAGGAGTCTATGGCTGCATGGAGACGACCATAACAGAGCTCCACATGGGAGATGCTGCACTAACCTATAGGCCACAGTGTCAGCCAATCAGAAGGCTTGCTGTGGAACTTATGCAAATGGCCTGGATGTTATGCAAATAAGTTGATGGCAAAAGAGCACAACCATCACCCAAGTTCTCCTAAATATTGCTCTTAGTTTGGATTTCGACAGCAGTAGGTTTGTCAGCGCGGCCCGCTCAGTTTATTGGCGCTTTCTTTCTTTTGTAGAATTCACACCTCTCCCTGAGTTTAAAGTCTCTGCCACAGGAGCCACATAAATAGAGAACCCGTTTACTAGGCTAGGTGGGAGGGCGAGAATACAAGGGGACCACCAGCTAACTGTGACGCCCATCAAAGCCGGCCTGATTGTGACAACCTCCAGGGGTTGGATGATCAATCAAGGACGATGGAGGGTTGACCTAGAGTTGACTAGGTCAGGTAACGCACATGTGACGCCCTTGGGTGGCCAGATTGTGACAACCCCTAAGGTCCTATCAACCTCAACCTAGGGGTTGAATGATCATCGGCTAACCCCAGGGTTGACGGTGTCAGGTAACGCACATGATGTTAGCTGGTGGTCTCCTTGTGACGAGGTCAGTGTGGACGAGGTCAATCTCCCCTCCCTGTTTTTTGGTTCTTTTTCTTTTCTAGAGGTTGGCTGGCTAGAAGGTCATAGTGGGCAGCACACTTATCGTGCTGGGGGGGGGGGGTTCCAATCCCACCTTGGAACTTCTGCCAAATTTCTCAGCTTGAATGGTTGTGTATGGAATTGAGCGTGGAGCGGATGAGTGAGATAGGGAAACTACCTACATGGACCATTTTTCTTTAAGACCATGCTATTGGGCCACAATGGGGGCCATTATTGTAACAGGGGGGAGCACTATGCGCACATTGCTTCTACTGGGGCCACCCATTATTAAATGGGGGGATTTTTTATACTGGCACAAATTATAAGCAGGATTTTTTTTGTACTGGCGCACATTATAAGGGGCAGCGGCTATATCTATTGCTCTCTGTTATCAGCCATTTTCGGCCTCTGCTCTGAGGACAGAATCTTTTTCTTTACTGTGGTCTAGAAGTTCGCAGTTTGGTGTAAATGTGTTAAAAATAATAAGAGGAGCCGTCCCCTCTCCTGACCTGTCTGTTTAGTAACTACTTGCATCCCCCGTGTAACAACAATCCTGGAAGATCTAATCTTATGGCTCTATGTTGTGCCGTGCCTCTATTATTCCTACCAAAAGCTTGTGAAAGAATTGCAAGCAGGGCGTTACCAGTTGGGGTTGTGTCCCCGCAGAGTCTTACCCTGGCAGCACTGATGGGACAGTGTAATGCCTTATTCACACCTCAGTATTTTGGTCAGTGATTATGAGCCAAAACCAGGAATGGAGACTGCACCGACATAAGGTAGAAGGGCTCATGTACACAAATGGATTTTTGGTCCACATTCGATCTGCAAAAAAATGCAGATTTATTTTAATGGGGCTGCAAAAGATGCAGACAGCACACCGTGTCCTGTCCACATCCGTTGTTCCGTTCCGCGGCCCTGCAAAAAATATAGAGCATGTGACCAGTTACATCACAAACCTTCTTGTGAGAAATCCATTCTAGCTTCTACCCTAGTGCAGCAGTGACTGAGGCGGGGCTTCCTGCAGTGAGCGGGCCTATAGAGGTCCTGAGCGGGGGGTGCTGTTAGAGTGTCCACCTTTCTCAGCAAAAAATACCGGCCAAGTTTACAAAAGTTAAAAAGGTTGGTGTGGCCTAACACGGGTGTTATTTCATCATCTTTTACGTTTTGCTCCTTTTTTTTTTTTTTCAATAAAATCAAACTTTTTACTGTTGGGGACACCCTGTGTCTTAAAGTTTTATTTAGCCTTTATTTTTGAAATATTTCTGCCGTGATTCAAACTGACAACCATGTACATTAAAGGCAAGAACCTATGAATACCTAATACATGAGAAACTACTATGAGGATTCTCTGCCGCATTTTTCCATGTAGCTCTATAGTGTAGTGGTTAAGGTTCCTGCCTTTAGTGCAGATGGTTGCGAGTTCGAATCCCGACAAACACATTTCACAAATAGAGGCTATTAGTGTCTCTATACTGACAATGCTTGGGGATACCTGCTTCATCTTCATAGCACTGACTCCACATATGGACATAAAGCAAGAACTCCCAAGCAATGTATGGAGTCAGAGCACGGACTCCTAAGCGAACAGGTACACTGCCAGAGTCCAGAATCAGATACCTATGGGTAGTCAGCGGTGTAATTTATCACTGTGCAGTGCATCAAGATTCATAGCTAATCCCTTCTGTTAAACGATCAGCAGAGGTGTAGCTTGGCTTCACATTGTGCCCCCTCACAGTACTATTTTACACATTTTGCCCCCTCACAGTACTAATACCCACATTGTACTCCCTCACAGTACTAATACCCACTTTGTGCTCCCTCACAGTACTAATACCCATATTGTGCCCCCTCACAGTACTAATGCTCACATTGTGCCCCCTCACTGTACCAATGCCCACATTGTGCCCCTCACAGTACTAATGCCCACATTGTGCCCCCTCACAGTACTAATACCCACATTGTGCTCCCTCACAGTACTAATGCCCACATTGTGCTCCCCCACAGTTCTAATGCCAATATTGTGCCCCCTCACAGTACTAATGCCAATATTGTGCCCCCTCACAGTACTAATGCCCACATTGTGCCCCCTCACAGTTCTAATGCCCACATTGTGCCCCATCAAAGTATTAATGTCCACATTGTGCCCCCTCACAGTACTAATGCCAACATTGTGCCCCCTCACAGTACTAATTTCCACATTTTGCCCCCTCACAGTACTAATGCCCCCTCACAGTACGAATGCCCACATTGTGCCCCCTCACAGTACTAATGCCCACATTGTGCCCCCTCACAGTACTAATACCCACATTGTGCTCCCTCACAGTACTAATGCCCACATTGTGCTCCCCCACAGTTCTAATGCCAATATTGTGCCCCCTCACTGTACTAATGCCCACATTGTGCCCCCTCACAGTTCTAATGCCCACATTGTGCCCCATCAAAGTACTAATGTCCACATTGTGCCCCCTCACAGTACTAATGCCAACATTGTGCCCCCTCACAGTACTAATTTCCACATTTTGCCCCCTCACAGTACTAATGCCCCCTCACAGTACGAATGCCCACATTGTGCCCCATCACAGTACTAATGCCCACATTGTGCCCCATCAAAGTACTCATGTCCACATTGTGCCCCCTCACAGTACTAATGCCAACATTGTGCCCCCTCACAGTACTAATGCCCACATTGTGCCCCCTCACAGTACTAATGCCCCCTCACAGTACGAATGCCCACATTGTGCCCCATCACAGTACTAATGCCCACATTGTGCCCCCTCACAGTAGTTATGCTTAAGTGTGCTCTGGCAGAGAATTATTAGTTGGGACCTTTGGCAGCACTATCACCATGGGGGCACCCTGGGTTTATCTCTTTCTGCAGTATAATATTGGGGAGCACAGCGGCACAGTATTGGGGGTGGTAGGATGATTTGTCCAGAAGATGGGAGGATGATGGAAAAGTAGTAAACTACGATTTTTTTTGTTGTCAAAATGCAGAGACGAAAAATGGCTGAAAAATGGCGGTCTGTACTGAAGCTCTGAAAGGAGAATATGAGGAAAGAGAACATCTACATCACAGGAGACGTCACTGGATGTAAGAGGTATGGGGCTGTATTACCCTGTTCTGTAGTGATATATGTAATGCTAGGAGGGAAGGGGCTAGGTTAAGAATTTGGTATTGGGGGGGGGGGGGGGGCGCTGTTTCAATTTTCGCCTCAGGCAGCAGAAAGGCTAGGTGCACCCCTGGTGACAGTGCTGCTTCGTTTTTTGCTATTTTTGTATATATATATAATTTTCAAAAATACTTCCTGACAACCATTCAGAGATTTTTATAATTTCATATAATTGTCAGGTAAAGATTGTTAATTTGTGATGCAACAAAATGACCCTTTAAATATTAACAAGGGAAAATCTAAGGTGAAGAAGAAGAAGGAGAGGAGTCTATGGCTGCATGGAGACGACCATAACAGAGCTCCACATGGGAGATGCTGCACTAACCTATAGGCCACAGTGTCAGCCAATCAGAAGGCTTGCTGTGGAACTTATGCAAATGGCCTGGATGTTATGCAAATAAGTTGATGGCAAAAGAGCACAACCATCACCCAAGTTCTCCTAAATATTGCTCTTAGTTTGGATTTCGACAGCAGTAGGTTTGTCAGCGCGGCCCGCTCAGTTTATTGGCGCTTTCTTTCTTTTGTAGAATTCACACCTCTCCCTGAGTTTAAAGTCTCTGCCACAGGAGCCACATAAATAGAGAACCCGTTTACTAGGCTAGGTGGGAGGGCGAGAATACAAGGGGACCACCAGCTAACTGTGACGCCCATCAAAGCCGGCCTGATTGTGACAACCTCCAGGGGTTGGATGATCAATCAAGGACGATGGAGGGTTGACCTAGAGTTGACTAGGTCAGGTAACGCACATGTGACGCCCTTGGGTGGCCAGATTGTGACAACCCCTAAGGTCCTATCAACCTCAACCTAGGGGTTGAATGATCATCGGCTAACCCCAGGGTTGACGGTGTCAGGTAACGCACATGATGTTAGCTGGTGGTCTCCTTGTGACGAGGTCAGTGTGGACGAGGTCAATCTCCCCTCCCTGTTTTTTGGTTCTTTTTCTTTTCTAGAGGTTGGCTGGCTAGAAGGTCATAGTGGGCAGCACACTTATCGTGCTGGGGGGGGGGGTTCCAATCCCACCTTGGAACTTCTGCCAAATTTCTCAGCTTGAATGGTTGTGTATGGAATTGAGCGTGGAGCGGATGAGTGAGATAGGGAAACTACCTACATGGACCATTTTTCTTTAAGACCATGCTATTGGGCCACAATGGGGGCCATTATTGTAACAGGGGGGAGCACTATGCGCACATTGCTTCTACTGGGGGCACCCATTATTAAATGGGGGGATTTTTTATACTGGCACAAATTATAAGCAGGATTTTTTTTGTACTGGCGCACATTATAAGGGGCAGCGGCTATATCTATTGCTCTCTGTTATCAGCCATTTTCGGCCTCTGCTCTGAGGACAGAATCTTTTTCTTTACTGTGGTCTAGAAGTTCGCAGTTTGGTGTAAATGTGTTAAAAATAATAAGAGGAGCCGTCCCCTCTCCTGACCTGTCTGTTTAGTAACTACTTGCATCCCCCGTGTAACAACAATCCTGGAAGATCTAATCTTATGGCTCTATGTTGTGCCGTGCCTCTATTATTCCTACCAAAAGCTTGTGAAAGAATTGCAAGCAGGGCGTTACCAGTTGGGGTTGTGTCCCGCAGAGTCTTACCCTGGCAGCACTGATGGGACAGTGTAATGCCTTATTCACACCTCAGTATTTTGGTCAGTGATTATGAGCCAAAACCAGGAATGGAGACTGCACCGACATAAGGTAGAAGGGCTCATGTACACAAATGGATTTTTGGTCCACATTCGATCTGCAAAAAAATGCAGATTTATTTTAATGGGGCTGCAAAAGATGCAGACAGCACACCGTGTCCTGTCCACATCCGTTGTTCCGTTCCGCGGCCCTGCAAAAAATATAGAGCATGTGACCAGTTACATCACAAACCTTCTTGTGAGAAATCCATTCTAGCTTCTACCCTAGTGCAGCAGTGACTGAGGCGGGGCTTCCTGCAGTGAGCGGGCCTATAGAGGTCCTGAGCGGGGGGTGCTGTTAGAGTGTCCACCTTTCCCAGCAAAAAATACCGGCCAAGTTTACAAAAGTTAAAAAGGTTGGTGTGGCCTAACACGGGTGTTATTTCATCATCTTTTACGTTTTGCTCCTTTTTTTTTTTTTTTCAATAAAATCAAACTTTTTACTGTTGGGGACACCCTGTGTCTTAAAGTTTTATTTAGCCTTTATTTTTGAAATATTTCTGCCCTGATTCAAACTGACAACCATGTACATTAAAGGCAAGAACCTATGAATACCTAATACATGAGAAACTACTATGAGGATTCTCTGCAGCATTTTTCCATGTAGCTCTATAGTGTAGTGGTTAAGGTTCCTGCCTTTAGTGCAGATGGTTGCGAGTTCAATCCCGACAAACACATTTCACAAATAGAGGCTATTAGTGTCTCTATACTGACAATGCTTGGGGATACCTGCTTCATCTTCATAGCACTGACTCCACATATGGACATAAAGCAAGAACTCCCAAGCAATGTATGGAGTCAGAGCACGGACTCCTAAGCGAACAGGAACACTGCCAGAGTCCAGAATCAGATACCTATGGGTAGTCAGCGGTGTAATTTATCACTGTGCAGTGCATCAAGATTCATAGCTAATCCCTTCTGTTAAACGATCAGCAGAGGTGTAGCTTGGCTTCACATTGTGCCCCCTCACAGTACTATTTTACACATTTTGCCCCCTCACAGTACTAATACCCACATTGTACTCCCTCACAGTACTAATACCCACTTTGTGCTCCCTCACAGTACTAATACCCATATTGTGCCCCCTCACAGTACTAATGCTCACATTGTGCCCCCTCACTGTACCAATGCCCACATTGTGCCCCTCACAGTACTAATGCCCACATTGTGCCCCCTCACAGTACTAATACCCACATTGTGCTCCCTCACAGTACTAATGCCCACATTGTGCTCCCCCACAGTTCTAATGCCAATATTGTGCCCCCCTCACAGTACTAATGCCCACATTGTGCCCCCTCACAGTTCTAATGCCCACATTGTGCCCCATCAAAGTACTAATGTCCACATTGTGCCCCCTCACAGTACTAATGCCAACATTGTGCCCCCTCACAGTACTAATTTCCACATTTTGCCCCCTCACAGTACTAATGCCCCCTCACAGTACGAATGCCCACATTGTGCCCCATCACAGTACTAATGCCCACATTGTGCCCCCTCACAGTACTAATACCCACATTGTGCTCCCTCACAGTACTAATGCCCACATTGTGCTCCCCCACAGTTCTAATGCCAATATTGTGCCCCCTCACAGTACTAATGCCCACATTGTGCCCCCTCACAGTTCTAATGCCCACATTGTGCCCCATCAAAGTACTAATGTCCACATTGTGCCCCCTCACAGTACTAATGCCAACATTGTGCCCCCTCACAGTACTAATTTCCACATTTTGCCCCCTCACAGTACTAATGCCCCCTCACAGTACGAATGCCCACATTGTGCCCCATCACAGTACTAATGCCCACATTGTGCCCCATCAAAGTACTAATGTCCACATTGTGCCCCCTCACAGTACTAATGCCAACATTGTGCCCCCTCACAGTACTAATGCCCACATTGTGCCCCCTCACAGTACTAATGCCCCCTCACAGTACGAATGCCCACATTGTGCCCCATCACAGTACTAATGCCCACATTGTGCCCCCTCACAGTAGTTATGCTTAAGTGTGCTCTGGCAGAGAATTATTAGTTGGGACCTTTGGCAGCACTATCACCATGGGGGCACCCTGGGTTTATCTCTTTCTGCAGTATAATATTGGGGAGCACAGCGGCACAGTATTGGGGGTGGTAGGATGATTTGTCCAGAAGATGGGAGGATGATGGAAAAGTAGTAAACTACGATTTTTTTTGTTGTCAAAATGCAGAGACGAAAAATGGCTGAAAAATGGCGGTCTGTACTGAAGCTCTGAAAGGAGAATATGAGGAAAGAGAACATCTACATCACAGGAGACGTCACTGGATGTAAGAGGTATGGGGCTGTATTACCCTGTTCTGTAGTGATATATGTAATGCTAGGAGGGAAGGGGCTAGGTTAAGAATTTGGTATTGGGGGGGGGGGGGGGGCGCTGTTTCAATTTTCGCCTCAGGCAGCAGAAAGGCTAGGTGCACCCCTGGTGACAGTGCTGCTTCGTTTTTTGCTATTTTTGTATATATATATAATTTTCAAAAATACTTCCTGACAACCATTCAGAGATTTTTATAATTTCATATAATTGTCAGGTAAAGATTGTTAATTTGTGATGCAACAAAATGACCCTTTAAATATTAACAAGGGAAAATCTAAGGTGAAGAAGAAGAAGGAGAGGAGTCTATGGCTGCATGGAGACGACCATAACAGAGCTCCACATGGGAGATGCTGCACTAACCTATAGGCCACAGTGTCAGCCAATCAGAAGGCTTGCTGTGGAACTTATGCAAATGGCCTGGATGTTATGCAAATAAGTTGATGGCAAAAGAGCACAACCATCACCCAAGTTCTCCTAAATATTGCTCTTAGTTTGGATTTCGACAGCAGTAGGTTTGTCAGCGCGGCCCGCTCAGTTTATTGGCGCTTTCTTTCTTTTGTAGAATTCACACCTCTCCCTGAGTTTAAAGTCTCTGCCACAGGAGCCACATAAATAGAGAACCCGTTTACTAGGCTAGGTGGGAGGGCGAGAATACAAGGGGACCACCAGCTAACTGTGACGCCCATCAAAGCCGGCCTGATTGTGACAACCTCCAGGGGTTGGATGATCAATCAAGGACGATGGAGGGTTGACCTAGAGTTGACTAGGTCAGGTAACGCACATGTGACGCCCTTGGGTGGCCAGATTGTGACAACCCCTAAGGTCCTATCAACCTCAACCTAGGGGTTGAATGATCATCGGCTAACCCCAGGGTTGACGGTGTCAGGTAACGCACATGATGTTAGCTGGTGGTCTCCTTGTGACGAGGTCAGTGTGGACGAGGTCAATCTCCCCTCCCTGTTTTTTGGTTCTTTTTCTTTTCTAGAGGTTGGCTGGCTAGAAGGTCATAGTGGGCAGCACACTTATCGTGCTGGGGGGGGGGTTCCAATCCCACCTTGGAACTTCTGCCAAATTTCTCAGCTTGAATGGTTGTGTATGGAATTGAGCGTGGAGCGGATGAGTGAGATAGGGAAACTACCTACATGGACCATTTTTCTTTAAGACCATGCTATTGGGCCACAATGGGGGCCATTATTGTAACAGGGGGGAGCACTATGCGCACATTGCTTCTACTGGGGGCACCCATTATTAAATGGGGGGATTTTTTATACTGGCACAAATTATAAGCAGGATTTTTTTTGTACTGGCGCACATTATAAGGGGCAGCGGCTATATCTATTGCTCTCTGTTATCAGCCATTTTCGGCCTCTGCTCTGAGGACAGAATCTTTTTCTTTACTGTGGTCTAGAAGTTCGCAGTTTGGTGTAAATGTGTTAAAAATAATAAGAGGAGCCGTCCCCTCTCCTGACCTGTCTGTTTAGTAACTACTTGCATCCCCCGTGTAACAACAATCCTGGAAGATCTAATCTTATGGCTCTATGTTGTGCCGTGCCTCTATTATTCCTACCAAAAGCTTGTGAAAGAATTGCAAGCAGGGCGTTACCAGTTGGGGTTGTGTCCCCGCAGAGTCTTACCCTGGCAGCACTGATGGGACAGTGTAATGCCTTATTCACACCTCAGTATTTTGGTCAGTGATTATGAGCCAAAACCAGGAATGGAGACTGCACCGACATAAGGTAGAAGGGCTCATGTACACAAATGGATTTTTGGTCCACATTCGATCTGCAAAAAAATGCAGATTTATTTTAATGGGGCTGCAAAAGATGCAGACAGCACACCGTGTCCTGTCCACATCCGTTGTTCCGTTCCGCGGCCCTGCAAAAAATATAGAGCATGTGACCAGTTACATCACAAACCTTCTTGTGAGAAATCCATTCTAGCTTCTACCCTAGTGCAGCAGTGACTGAGGCGGGGCTTCCTGCAGTGAGCGGGCCTATAGAGGTCCTGAGCGGGGGGTGCTGTTAGAGTGTCCACCTTTCCCAGCAAAAAATACCGGCCAAGTTTACAAAAGTTAAAAAGGTTGGTGTGGCCTAACACGGGTGTTATTTCATCATCTTTTACGTTTTGCTCCTTTTTTTTTTTTTTCAATAAAATCAAACTTTTTACTGTTGGGGACACCCTGTGTCTTAAAGTTTTATTTAGCCTTTATTTTTGAAATATTTCTGCCCTGATTCAAACTGACAACCATGTACATTAAAGGCAAGAACCTATGAATACCTAATACATGAGAAACTACTATGAGGATTCTCTGCCGCATTTTTCCATGTAGCTCTATAGTGTAGTGGTTAAGGTTCCTGCCTTTAGTGCAGATGGTTGCGAGTTCGAATCCCGACAAACACATTTCACAAATAGAGGCTATTAGTGTCTCTATACTGACAATGCTTGGGGATACCTGCTTCATCTTCATAGCACTGACTCCACATATGGACATAAAGCAAGAACTCCCAAGCAATGTATGGAGTCAGAGCACGGACTCCTAAGCGAACAGGTACACTGCCAGAGTCCAGAATCAGATACCTATGGGTAGTCAGCGGTGTAATTTATCACTGTGCAGTGCATCAAGATTCATAGCTAATCCCTTCTGTTAAACGATCAGCAGAGGTGTAGCTTGGCTTCACATTGTGCCCCCTCACAGTACTATTTTACACATTTTGCCCCCTCACAGTACTAATACCCACATTGTACTCCCTCACAGTACTAATACCCACTTTGTGCTCCCTCACAGTACTAATACCCATATTGTGCCCCCTCACAGTACTAATGCTCACATTGTGCCCCCTCACTGTACCAATGCCCACATTGTGCCCCTCACAGTACTAATGCCCACATTGTGCCCCCTCACAGTACTAATACCCACATTGTGCTCCCTCACAGTACTAATGCCCACATTGTGCTCCCCCACAGTTCTAATGCCAATATTGTGCCCCCTCACAGTACTAATGCCCACATTGTGCCCCCTCACAGTTCTAATGCCCACATTGTGCCCCATCAAAGTACTAATGTCCACATTGTGCCCCCTCACAGTACTAATGCCAACATTGTGCCCCCTCACAGTACTAATTTCCACATTTTGCCCCCTCACAGTACTAATGCCCCCTCACAGTACGAATGCCCACATTGTGCCCCATCACAGTACTAATGCCCACATTGTGCCCCCTCACAGTACTAATACCCACATTGTGCTCCCTCACAGTACTAATGCCAATATTGTGCCCCCTCACAGTACTAATGCCCACATTGTGCCCCCTCACAGTTCTAATGCCCACATTGTGCCCCATCAAAGTACTAATGTCCACATTGTGCCCCCTCACAGTACTAATGCCAACATTGTGCCCCCTCACAGTACTAATTTCCACATTTTGCCCCCTCACAGTACTAATGCCCCCTCACAGTACGAATGCCCACATTGTGCCCCATCACAGTACTAATGCCCACATTGTGCCCCATCAAAGTACTAATGTCCACATTGTGCCCCCTCACAGTACTAATGCCAACATTGTGCCCCCTCACAGTACTAATGCCCACATTGTGCCCCCTCACAGTACTAATGCCCCCTCACAGTACGAATGCCCACATTGTGCCCCATCACAGTACTAATGCCCACATTGTGCCCCCTCACAGTAGTTATGCTTAAGTGTGCTCTGGCAGAGAATTATTAGTTGGGACCTTTGGCAGCACTATCACCATGGGGGCACCCTGGGTTTATCTCTTTCTGCAGTATAATATTGGGGAGCACAGCGGCACAGTATTGGGGGTGGTAGGATGATTTGTCCAGAAGATGGGAGGATGATGGAAAAGTAGTAAACTACGATTTTTTTTGTTGTCAAAATGCAGAGACGAAAAATGGCTGAAAAATGGCGGTCTGTACTGAAGCTCTGAAAGGAGAATATGAGGAAAGAGAACATCTACATCACAGGAGACGTCACTGGATGTAAGAGGTATGGGGCTGTATTACCCTGTTCTGTAGTGATATATGTAATGCTAGGAGGGAAGGGGCTAGGTTAAGAATTTGGTATTAGGGGGGGGGGGGGGGGCTGTTTCAATTTTCGCCTCAGGCAGCAGAAAGGCTAGGTGCACCCCTGGTGACAGTGCTGCTTCGTTTTTTGCTATTTTTGTATATATATATAATTTTCAAAAATACTTCCTGACAACCATTCAGAGATTTTTATAATTTCATATAATTGTCAGGTAAAGATTGTTAATTTGTGATGCAACAAAATGACCCTTTAAATATTAACAAGGGAAAATCTAAGGTGAAGAAGAAGAAGGAGAGGAGTCTATGGCTGCATGGAGACGACCATAACAGAGCTCCACATGGGAGATGCTGCACTAACCTATAGGCCACAGTGTCAGCCAATCAGAAGGCTTGCTGTGGAACTTATGCAAATGGCCTGGATGTTATGCAAATAAGTTGATGGCAAAAGAGCACAACCATCACCCAAGTTCTCCTAAATATTGCTCTTAGTTTGGATTTCGACAGCAGTAGGTTTGTCAGCGCGGCCCGCTCAGTTTATTGACGCTTTCTTTCTTTTGTAGAATTCACACCTCTCCCTGAGTTTAAAGTCTCTGCCACAGGAGCCACATAAATAGAGAACCCGTTTACTAGGCTAGGTGGGAGGGCGAGAATACAAGGGGACCACCAGCTAACTGCCGGCCTGATTGTGACAACCTCCAGGGGTTGGATGATCAATCAAGGACGATGGAGGGTTGACCTAGAGTTGACTAGGTCAGGTAACGCACATGTGACGCCCTTGGGTGGCCAGATTGTGACAACCCCTAAGGTCCTATCAACCTCAACCTAGGGGTTGAATGATCATCGGCTAACCCCAGGGTTGACGGTGTCAGGTAACGCACATGATGTTAGCTGGTGGTCTCCTTGTGACGAGGTCAGTGTGGACGAGGTCAATCTCCCCTCCCTGTTTTTTGGTTCTTTTTCTTTTCTAGAGGTTGGCTGGCTAGAAGGTCATAGTGGGCAGCACACTTATCGTGCTGGGGGGGGGGGTTCCAATCCCACCTTGGAACTTCTGCCAAATTTCTCAGCTTGAATGGTTGTGTATGGAATTGAGCGTGGAGCGGATGAGTGAGATAGGGAAACTACCTACATGGACCATTTTTCTTTAAGACCATGCTATTGGGCCACAATGGGGGCCATTATTGTAACAGGGGGGAGCACTATGCGCACATTGCTTCTACTGGGGGCACCCATTATTAAATGGGGGGATTTTTTATACTGGCACAAATTATAAGCAGGATTTTTTTTTGTACTGGCGCACATTATAAGGGGCAGCGGCTATATCTATTGCTCTCTGTTATCAGCCATTTTCGGCCTCTGCTCTGAGGACAGAATCTTTTTCTTTACTGTGGTCTAGAAGTTCGCAGTTTGGTGTAAATGTGTTAAAAATAATAAGAGGAGCCGTCCCCTCTCCTGACCTGTCTGTTTAGTAACTACTTGCATCCCCCGTGTAACAACAATCCTGGAAGATCTAATCTTATGGCTCTATGTTGTGCCGTGCCTCTATTATTCCTACCAAAAGCTTGTGAAAGAATTGCAAGCAGGGCGTTACCAGTTGGGGTTGTGTCCCCGCAGAGTCTTACCCTGGCAGCACTGATGGGACAGTGTAATGCCTTATTCACACCTCAGTATTTTGGTCAGTGATTATGAGCCAAACCAGGAATGGAGACTGCACCGACATAAGGTAGAAGGGCTCATGTACACAAATGGATTTTTGGTCCACATTCGATCTGCAAAAAAATGCAGATTTATTTTAATGGGGCTGCAAAAGATGCAGACAGCACACCGTGTCCTGTCCACATCCGTTGTTCCGTTCCGCGGCCCTGCAAAAAATATAGAGCATGTGACCAGTTACATCACAAACCTTCTTGTGAGAAATCCATTCTAGCTTCTACCCTAGTGCAGCAGTGACTGAGGCGGGGCTTCCTGCAGTGAGCGGGCCTATAGAGGTCCTGAGCGGGGGGGTGCTGTTAGAGTGTCCACCTTTCCAGCAAAAAATACCGGCCAAGTTTACAAAAGTTAAAAAGGTTGGTGTGGCCTAACACGGGTGTTATTTCATCATCTTTTACGTTTTGCTCCTTTTTTTTTTTTTTTAATAAAATCAAACTTTTTACTGTTGGGGACACCCTGTGTCTTAAAGTTTTATTTAGCCTTTATTTTTGAAATATTTCTGCCCTGATTCAAACTGACAACCATGTACATTAAAGGCAAGAACCTATGAATACCTAATACATGAGAAACTACTATGAGGATTCTCTGCCGCATTTTTCCATGTAGCTCTATAGTGTAGTGGTTAAGGTTCCTGCCTTTAGTGCAGATGGTTGCGAGTTCGAATCCCGACAAACACATTTCACAAATAGAGGCTATTAGTGTCTCTATACTGACAATGCTTGGGGATACCTGCTTCATCTTCATAGCACTGACTCCACATATGGACATAAAGCAAGAACTCCCAAGCAATGTATGGAGTCAGAGCACGGACTCCTAAGCGAACAGGAACACTGCCAGAGTCCAGAATCAGATACCTATGGGTAGTCAGCGGTGTAATTTATCACTGTGCAGTGCATCAAGATTCATAGCTAATCCCTTCTGTTAAACGATCAGCAGAGGTGTAGCTTGGCTTCACATTGTGCCCCCTCACAGTACTATTTTACACATTTTGCCCCCTCACAGTACTAATACCCACATTGTACTCCCTCACAGTACTAATACCCACTTTGTGCTCCCTCACAGTACTAATACCCATATTGTGCCCCCTCACAGTACTAATGCTCACATTGTGCCCCCTCACTGTACCAATGCCCACATTGTGCCCCTCACAGTACTAATGCCCACATTGTGCCCCCTCACAGTACTAATACCCACATTGTGCTCCCTCACAGTACTAATGCCCACATTGTGCTCCCCCACAGTTCTAATGCCAATATTGTGCCCCCTCACAGTACTAATGCCCACATTGTGCCCCCCTCACAGTTCTAATGCCCACATTGTGCCCCATCAAAGTACTAATGTCCACATTGTGCCCCCTCACAGTACTAATGCCAACATTGTGCCCCCTCACAGTACTAATTTCCACATTTTGCCCCCTCACAGTACTAATGCCCCCTCACAGTACGAATGCCCACATTGTGCCCCATCACAGTACTAATGCCCACATTGTGCCCCCTCACAGTACTAATACCCACATTGTGCTCCCTCACAGTACTAATGCCCACATTGTGCTCCCCCACAGTTCTAATGCCAATATTGTGCCCCCTCACAGTACTAATGCCCACATTGTGCCCCCTCACAGTTCTAATGCCCACATTGTGCCCCATCAAAGTACTAATGTCCACATTGTGCCCCCCTCACAGTACTAATGCCAACATTGTGCCCCCTCACAGTACTAATTTCCACATTTTGCCCCCTCACAGTACTAATGCCCCCTCACAGTACGAATGCCCACATTGTGCCCCATCACAGTACTAATGCCCACATTGTGCCCCATCAAAGTACTAATGTCCACATTGTGCCCCCTCACAGTACTAATGCCAACATTGTGCCCCCTCACAGTACTAATGCCCCCTCACAGTACGAATGCCCACATTGTGCCCCATCACAGTACTAATGCCCACATTGTGCCCCCTCACAGTAGTTATGCTTAAGTGTGCTCTGGCAGAGAATTATTAGTTGGGACCTTTGGCAGCACTATCACCATGGGGGCACCCTGGGTTTATCTCTTTCTGCAGTATAATATTGGGGAGCACAGCGGCACAGTATTGGGGGTGGTAGGATGATTTGTCCAGAAGATGGGAGGATGATGGAAAAGTAGTAAACTACGATTTTTTTTGTTGTCAAAATGCAGAGACGAAAAATGGCTGAAAAATGGCGGTCTGTACTGAAGCTCTGAAAGGAGAATATGAGGAAAGAGAACATCTACATCACAGGAGACGTCACTGGATGTAAGAGGTATGGGGCTGTATTACCCTGTTCTGTAGTGATATATGTAATGCTAGGAGGGAAGGGGCTAGGTTAAGAATTTGGTATTGGGGGGGGGGGGGGGCGCTGTTTCAATTTTCGCCTCAGGCAGCAGAAAGGCTAGGTGCACCCCTGGTGACAGTGCTGCTTCGTTTTTTGCTATTTTTGTATATATATATAATTTTCAAAAATACTTCCTGACAACCATTCAGAGATTTTTATAATTTCATATAATTGTCAGGTAAAGATTGTTAATTTGTGATGCAACAAAATGACCCTTTAAATATTAACAAGGGAAAATCTAAGGTGAAGAAGAAGAAGGAGAGGAGTCTATGGCTGCATGGAGACGACCATAACAGAGCTCCACATGGGAGATGCTGCACTAACCTATAGGCCACAGTGTCAGCCAATCAGAAGGCTTGCTGTGGAACTTATGCAAATGGCCTGGATGTTATGCAAATAAGTTGATGGCAAAAGAGCACAACCATCACCCAAGTTCTCCTAAATATTGCTCTTAGTTTGGATTTCGACAGCAGTAGGTTTGTCAGCGCGGCCCGCTCAGTTTATTGGCGCTTTCTTTCTTTTGTAGAATTCACACCTCTCCCTGAGTTTAAAGTCTCTGCCACAGGAGCCACATAAATAGAGAACCCGTTTACTAGGCTAGGTGGGAGGGCGAGAATACAAGGGGACCACCAGCTAACTGTGACGCCCATCAAAGCCGGCCTGATTGTGACAACCTCCAGGGGTTGGATGATCAATCAAGGACGATGGAGGGTTGACCTAGAGTTGACTAGGTCAGGTAACGCACATGTGACGCCCTTGGGTGGCCAGATTGTGACAACCCCTAAGGTCCTATCAACCTCAACCTAGGGGTTGAATGATCATCGGCTAACCCCAGGGTTGACGGTGTCAGGTAACGCACATGATGTTAGCTGGTGGTCTCCTTGTGACGAGGTCAGTGTGGACGAGGTCAATCTCCCCTCCCTGTTTTTTGGTTCTTTTTCTTTTCTAGAGGTTGGCTGGCTAGAAGGTCATAGTGGGCAGCACACTTATCGTGCTGGGGGGGGGGGTCCAATCCCACCTTCTGCCAAATTTCTCAGCTTGAATGGTTGTGTATGGAATTGAGCGTGGAGCGGATGAGTGAGATAGGGAAACTACCTACATGGACCATTTTTCTTTAAGACCATGCTATTGGGCCACAATGGATGCCATTATTGTAACAGGGGGGAGCACTATGCGCACATTGCTTCTACTGGGGCCACCCATTATTAAATGGGGGGATTTTTTATACTGGCACAAATTATAAGCAGGATTTTTTTTGTACTGGCGCACATTATAAGGGGCAGCGGCTATATCTATTGCTCTCTGTTATCAGCCATTTTCGGCCTCTGCTCTGAGGACAGAATCTTTTTCTTTACTGTGGTCTAGAAGTTCGCAGTTTGGTGTAAATGTGTTAAAAATAATAAGAGGAGCCGTCCCCTCTCCTGACCTGTCTGTTTAGTAACTACTTGCATCCCCGTGTAACAACAATCCTGGAAGATCTAATCTTATGGCTCTATGTTGTGCCGTGCCTCTATTATTCCTACCAAAAGCTTGTGAAAGAATTGCAAGCAGGGCGTTACCAGTTGGGGTTGTGTCCCCGCAGAGTCTTACCTGGCAGCACTGATGGGACAGTGTAATGCCTTATTCACACCTCAGTATTTTGGTCAGTGATTATGAGCCAAAACCAGGAATGGAGACTGCACCGACATAAGGTAGAAGGGCTCATGTACACAAATGGATTTTTGGTCCACATTCGATCTGCAAAAAAATGCAGATTTATTTTAATGGGGCTGCAAAAGATGCAGACAGCACACCGTGTCCTGTCCACATCCGTTGTTCGTTCCGCGGCCCTGCAAAAAATATAGAGCATGTGACCAGTTACATCACAAACCTTCTTGTGAGAAATCCATTCTAGCTTCTACCCTAGTGCAGCAGTGACTGAGGCGGGGCTTCCTGCAGTGAGCGGGCCTATAGAGGTCCTGAGCGGGGGGTGCTGTTAGAGTGTCCACCTTTCCCAGCAAAAAATACCGGCCAAGTTTACAAAAGTTAAAAAGGTTGGTGTGGCCTAACACGGGTGTTATTTCATCATCTTTTACGTTTTGCTCCTTTTTTTTTTTTTTCAATAAAATCAAACTTTTTACTGTTGGGGACACCCTGTGTCTTAAAGTTTTATTTAGCCTTTATTTTTGAAATATTTCTGCCCTGATTCAAACTGACAACCATGTACATTAAAGGCAAGAACCTATGAATACCTAATACATGAGAAACTACTATGAGGATTCTCTGCCGCATTTTTCCATGTAGCTCTATAGTGTAGTGGTTAAGGTTCCTGCCTTTAGTGCAGATGGTTGCGAGTTCGAATCCCGACAAACACATTTCACAAATAGAGGCTATTAGTGTCTCTATACTGACAATGCTTGGGGATACCTGCTTCATCTTCATAGCACTGACTCCACATATGGACATAAAGCAAGAACTCCCAAGCAATGTATGGAGTCAGAGCACGGACTCCTAAGCGAACAGGAACACTGCCAGAGTCCAGAATCAGATACCTATGGGTAGTCAGCGGTGTAATTTATCACTGTGCAGTGCATCAAGATTCATAGCTAATCCCTTCTGTTAAACGATCAGCAGAGGTGTAGCTTGGCTTCACATTGTGCCCCCTCACAGTACTATTTTACACATTTTGCCCCCTCACAGTACTAATACCCACATTGTACTCCCTCACAGTACTAATACCCACTTTGTGCTCCCTCACAGTACTAATACCCATATTGTGCCCCCTCACAGTACTAATGCTCACATTGTGCCCCCTCACTGTACCAATGCCCACATTGTGCCCCATCACAGTACTAATGCCCACATTGTGCCCCCTCACAGTACTAATACCCACATTGTGCTCCCTCACAGTACTAATGCCCACATTGTGCTCCCCCACAGTTCTAATGCCAATATTGTGCCCCCTCACAGTACTAATGCCCACATTGTGCCCCCTCACAGTTCTAATGCCCACATTGTGCCCCATCAAAGTACTAATGTCCACATTGTGCCCCTCACAGTACTAATGCCAACATTGTGCCCCCTCACAGTACTAATTTCCACATTTTGCCCCCTCACAGTACTAATGCCCCCTCACAGTACGAATGCCCACATTGTGCCCCATCACAGTACTAATGCCCACATTGTGCCCCCTCACAGTACTAATACCCACATTGTGCTCCCTCACAGTACTAATGCCCACATTGTGCTCCCCCACAGTTCTAATGCCAATATTGTGCCCCCTCACAGTACTAATGCCCACATTGTGCCCCCTCACAGTTCTAATGCCCACATTGTGCCCCATCAAAGTACTAATGTCCACATTGTGCCCCCTCACAGTACTAATGCCAACATTGTGCCCCCTCACAGTACTAATTTCCACATTTTGCCCCCTCACAGTACTAATGCCCCTCACAGTACTAATGCCCACATTGTGCCCCCTCACAGTACTAATGCCACATTGTGCCCCATCAAAGTACTAATGTCCACATTGTGCCCCCTCACAGTACTAATGCCAACATTGTGCCCCCTCACAGTACTAATGCCCACATTGTGCCCCCTCACAGTACTAATGCCCCCTCACAGTACGAATGCCCACATTGTGCCCCATCACAGTACTAATGCCCACATTGTGCCCCCTCACAGTAGTTATGCTTAAGTGTGCTCTGGCAGAGAATTATTAGTTGGGACCTTTGGCAGCACTATCACCATGGGGGCACCCTGGGTTTATCTCTTTCTGCAGTATAATATTGGGGAGCACAGCGGCACAGTATTGGGGGTGGTAGGATGATTTGTCCAGAAGATGGGAGGATGATGGAAAAGTAGTAAACTACGATTTTTTTTGTTGTCAAAATGCAGAGACGAAAAATGGCTGAAAAATGGCGGTCTGTACTGAAGCTCTGAAAGGAGAATATGAGGAAAGAGAACATCTACATCACAGGAGACGTCACTGGATGTAAGAGGTATGGGGCTGTATTACCCTGTTCTGTAGTGATATATGTAATGCTAGGAGGGAAGGGGCTAGGTTAAGAATTTGGTATTGGGGGGGGGGGGGGGCGCTGTTTCAATTTTCGCCTCAGGCAGCAGAAAGGCTAGGTGCACCCCTGGTGACAGTGCTGCTTCGTTTTTTGCTATTTTTGTATATATATATAATTTTCAAAAATACTTCCTGACAACCATTCAGAGATTTTTATAATTTCATATAATTGTCAGGTAAAGATTGTTAATTTGTGATGCAACAAAATGACCCTTTAAATATTAACAAGGGAAAATCTAAGGTGAAGAAGAAGAAGGAGAGGAGTCTATGGCTGCATGGAGACGACCATAACAGAGCTCCACATGGGAGATGCTGCACTAACCTATAGGCCACAGTGTCAGCCAATCAGAAGGCTTGCTGTGGAACTTATGCAAATGGCCTGGATGTTATGCAAATAAGTTGATGGCAAAAGAGCACAACCATCACCCAAGTTCTCCTAAATATTGCTCTTAGTTTGGATTTCGACAGCAGTAGGTTTGTCAGCGCGGCCCCGCTCAGTTTATTGACGCTTTCTTTCTTTTGTAGAATTCACACCTCTCCCTGAGTTTAAAGTCTCTGCCACAGGAGCCACATAAATAGAGAACCCGTTTACTAGGCTAGGTGGGAGGGCGAGAATACAAGGGGACCACCAGCTAACTGTGACGCCCATCAAAGCCGGCCTGATTGTGACAACCTCCAGGGGTTGGATGATCAATCAAGGACGATGGAGGGTTGACCTAGAGTTGACTAGGTCAGGTAACGCACATGTGACGCCCTTGGGTGGCCAGATTGTGACAACCCTAAGGTCCTATCAACCTCAACCTAGGGGTTGAATGATCATCGGCTAACCCCAGGGTTGACGGTGTCAGGTAACGCACATGATGTTAGCTGGTGGTCTCCTTGTGACGAGGTCAGTGTGGACGAGGTCAATCTCCCCCCCTGTTTTTTTGGTTCTTTTTCTTTTCTAGAGGTTGGCTGGCTAGAAGGTCATAGTGGGCAGCACACTTATCGTGCTGGGGGGGGGGTTCCAATCCCACCTTGGAACTTCTGCCAAATTTCTCAGCTTGAATGGTTGTGTATGGAATTGAGCGTGGAGCGGATGAGTGAGATAGGGAAACTACCTACATGGACCATTTTTCTTTAAGACCATGCTATTGGGCCACAATGGATGCCATTATTGTAACAGGGGGGAGCACTATGCGCACATTGCTTCTACTGGGGCCACCCATTATTAAATGGGGGGATTTTTTATACTGGCACAAATTATAAGCAGGATTTTTTTTGTACTGGCGCACATTATAAGGGGCAGCGGCTATATCTATTGCTCTCTGTTATCAGCCATTTTCGGCCCTCTGCTCTGAGGACAGAATCTTTTTCTTTACTGTGGTCTAGAAGTTCGCAGGTTTGGTGTAAATGTGTTAAAAATAATAAGAGGAGCCGTCCCCTCTCCTGACCTGTCTGTTTAGTAACTACTTGCATCCCCCGTGTAACAACAATCCTGGAAGATCTAATCTTATGGCTCTATGTTGTGCCGTGCCTCTATTATTCCTACCAAAAGCTTGTGAAAGAATTGCAAGCAGGGCGTTACCAGTTGGGGTTGTGTCCCCGCAGAGTCTTACCCTGGCAGCACTGATGGGACAGTGTAATGCCTTATTCACCCCTCAGTATTTTGGTCAGTGATTATGAGCCAAAACAGGAATGGAGACTGCACCGACATAAGGTAGAAGGGCTCATGTACACAAATGGATTTTTGGTCCACATTCGATCTGCAAAAAAATGCAGATTTATTTTAATGGGGCTGCAAAAGATGCAGACAGCACACCGTGTCCTGTCACATCCGTTGTTCCGTTCCGCGGCCCTGCAAAAAATATAGAGCATGTGACCAGTTACATCACAAACCTTCTTGTGAGAAATCCATTCTAGCCTTCTACCCTAGTGCAGCAGTGACTGAGGCGGGGCTTCCTGCAGTGAGCGGGCCTATAGAGGTCCTGAGCGGGGGGGTGCTGTTAGAGTGTCCACCTTTCCCAGCAAAAAATACCGGCCAAGTTTACAAAAGTTAAAAAGGTTGGGGTGGCCTAACACGGGTGTTATTTCATCATCTTTTACGTTTTGCTCCTTTTTTTTTTTTTTTCAATAAAATCAAACTTTTTACTGTTGGGGACACCCTGTGTTTTAAAGTTTTTTTTAGCCTTTATTTTTGAAATATTTCTGCCCTGATTCAAACTGACCAACCATGTACATTAAAGGCAAGAACCTATGAATACCTAATACATGAGAAACTACTATGAGGATTCTCTGCCGCATTTTTCCATGTAGCTCTATAGTGTAGTGGTTAAGGTTCCTGCCTTTAGTGCAGATGGTTGCGAGTTCGAATCCCGACAAACACATTTCACAAATAGAGGCTATTAGTGTCTCTATACTGACAATGCTTGGGGATACCTGCTTCATCTTCATAGCACTGACTCCACATATGGACATAAAGCAAGAACTCCCAAGCAATGTATGGAGTCAGAGCACGGACTCCTAAGCGAACAGGAACACTGCCAGAGTCCAGAATCAGATACCTATGGGTAGTCAGCGGATGTAATTTATCACTGTGCAGTGCATCAAGATTCATAGCTAATCCCTTCTGTTAAACGATCAGCAGAGGTGTAGCTTGGCTTCACATTGTGCCCCCTCACAGTACTATTTTACACATTTTGCCCCCTCACAGTACTAATACCCACATTGTACTCCCTCACAGTACTAATACCCACTTTGTGCTCCCTCACAGTACTAATACCCATATTGTGCCCCCTCACAGTACTAATGCTCACATTGTGCCCCCTCACTGTACCAATGCCCACATTGTGCCCCTCACAGTACTAATGCCACATTGTGCCCCCTCACAGTACTAATACCCACATTGTGCTCCCTCACAGTACTAATGCCCACATTGTGCTCCCCCACCGTTCTAATGCCAATATTGTGCCCCCCTCACAGTACTAATGCCCACATTGTGCCCCCTCACAGTTCTAATGCCCACATTGTGCCCCATCAAAGTACTAATGTCCACATTGTGCCCCTCACAGTACTAATGCCAACATTGTGCCCCCTCACAGTACTAATTTCCACATTTTGCCCCCTCACAGTACTAATGCCCCCTCACAGTACGAATGCCCCACATTGTGCCCCATCACAGTACTAATGCCCACATTGTGCCCCCTCACAGTACTAATGCCCCCTCACAGTACTAATGCCCACATTGTGCTCCCCCACAGTTCTAATGCCAATATTGTGCCCCCCTCACAGTACTAATGCCCACATTGTGCCCCCTCACAGTTCTAATGCACACATTGTGCCCCATCAAAGTACTAATGTCCACATTGTGCCCCCTCACAGTACTAATGCCAACATTGTGCCCCCCCTCACGTACTAATTTCCACATTTTGCCACTCACAGTATAATGCCCCTACAGTACGATTGCCCACATTGTGCCCCATCACAGTACTAATGCCCACATTGTGCCCCATCAAGTACTATGTCCAACATTGTGCCCCCTCACAGTACTAATGCCAACATTGTGCCCCCCTCACGTACTAATGCCCCCTCACAGTACGAATGCCCACATTGTGCCCCATCACAGTACTAATGCCCACATTGTGCCCCCTCACAGTAGTTATGCTTAAGTGTGCTCTGGCAGAGAATTATTAGTTGGGACCTTTGGCAGCACTATCACCATGGGGGGCACCCTGGGTTTATCTCTTTCTGCAGTATAATATTGGGGAGCACAGCGGCACAGTATTGGGGGTGGTAGGATGATTTGTCCAGAAGATGGGAGGATGATGGAAAAGTAGTAAACTACGATTTTTTTTTGTTGTCAAAATGCAGAGACGAAAAATGGCTGAAAAAAATGGCGGTCTGTACTGGAAGCTCTGAAAGGAGAATATGAGGAAAGAGAACATCTACATCACAGGAGACGTCATGGTTGTAAGAGGTTTGGGGCTGTATTACCCTGTTCTGTAGTGATATATGTAATGCTAGGAGGAAGGGGCTAGGTTAAGAATTTGGTATTGGGGGGGGGGAGGGGCGCTGTTTCAATTTTCGCCTCAGGCGCAGAAAGGCTAGGTGCACCCCTGGTGACAGTGCTGCTTCGTTTTTTGCTATTTTTGTATATATATATAATTTTCAAAAATACTTCCTGACAACCATTCAGAGATTATTATAATTTCATATAATTGTCAGGTAAAGATTGTTAATTTGTGATGCAAACAAAATGACCCTTTAAATATTAACAAGGAAAATCTAAGGTGAAGAAGAAGAAGGAGAGAGTCTATGGTGCATGGAGACGACCATAACAGAGCTCCACATGGGAGATGCTGCACTAACCTATAGGCCACAGTGTCAGCCAATCAGAAGGCTTGCTGTGGAACTTATGCAAATGGACTGGATGTTATGCAAATAAGTTGATGGCAAAAGAGCACAACCATCACCCAAGTTCTCCTAAATATTGCTCTTAGTTGGGATTTCGACAGCAGTAGGTTTGTCAGCGCGGCCCGCTCAGTTTATTGACGCTTTCTTTCTTTGTAGAATTCACACCTCTCCCTGAGTTTAAAGTCTCTGCCACAGGAGCCACATAAATAGAGAACCCGTTTACTAGGCTAGGTGGGAGGGCGAGAATACAAGGGGACCACCAGCTAACTGTGGGAGGGCGAGAATACAAGGGGACCACCAGCTAACTGTGACGCCCATCAAAGCCGGCCTGATTGTGACAACCTCCAGGGGTTGGATGATCAATCAAGGACGATGGAGGGTTGACCTAGAGTTGACTAGGTCAGGTAACGCACATGTGACGCCCTTGGGTGGCCAGATTGTGACAACCCTAAGGTCCTATCAACCTAAACTAGGGGTTGAATGATCATCGGCTAACCCCAGGGGTGACGGTGTAGGTAACGCACCTGATGTTAGCTGGTGGTCTCCTTGTGACGAGGTCAGTTGTGGACGAGGTCAATCTCCCCTCCCTGTTTTTTGGTTTCTTTTTCTTTTCTAGAGGTTGGCTGGCTAGAAGGTCATAGTGGGCAGCACACTTATCGTGCTGGGGGGGGGGGGTTCCAATCCACCTTGGAACTTCTGCAAATTTCTCAGCTTGAATGGTTGTGTATGGAATTGAGCGTGGAGCGGATCGAGTGAGATAGGGAAATACCTACATGGACATTTTTCTTTAAGACATGCTATTGGGCCCAATGGGGGCATTATTGTAAAGGGGGGAGCACTATGCGCACAATGCTTCTACTGGGGGCACCATTATTAAATGGGGGGATTTTTTATACTGGCACAACTTATAAGCAGGATTTTTTTGTACTGGCGACATTATAAGGGGCAGCGGCTATATCTATTGCTCTCTGTTATCAGCCATTTTCGGCCTCTGCTCTGAGGACAGAATCTTTTTCTTTACTGTGGTCTAGAAGTTCGCAGTTTGGTGTAAATGTGTTAAAAATAATAAGAGGAGCCGTCCCCTCTCTGACCTGTTGTTTAGTAACTACTTGCATCCCCCGTGTAACAACAATCCTGGAAGATCTAATCTTATGGCTCTATGTTGTGCCGTGCCTCTATTATTCCTACCAAAAGCTTGTGAAAGAATTGCAAGCAGGGCGTTACCCAGTTGGGGTTGTGTCCCCGCAGAGTCTTACCTGCAGCACTGATGGGACAGTGTAATGCCTTATTCACACCTCAGTATTTTGGTCAGTGATTATGAGCCAAAACCAGGAATGGAGACTGCACCGACATAAGGTAGAAGGGCTCATGTACACAAATGGATTTTTGGTCCACATTCGATCTGCAAAAAAAAATGCAGATTTATTTTTAATGGGGCTGCAAAAGATGCAGACAGCACACCGTGTCTGTCCACATCCGTTGTTCCGTTCCGCGGCCCTGCAAAAAATATAGAGCATGTGACCAGTTACATCACAAACCTTCTGTGAGAAATCCATTCTAGCTTCTACCCTAGTGCAGCAGTGACTGAGGCGGGGCTTCCTGCAGTGAGCGGGCTATAGAGGTCCTGAGCGGGGGGTGCTGTTAGAGTGTCCACCTTTCCCAGCAAAAATACCGGCCAAAGTTTACAAAAGTTAAAAAGGTTGGTGTGGCCTAAACGGGTTGTTATTTCATCATCTTTTTACGTTTTGCTCCTTTTTTTTTTTTTCAATAAAATCAAACTTTTTACTGTTGGGGACACCCTGTGTCTTAAAGTTTTATTTAGCCTTTATTTTTGAAATATTTCTGCCCTGATTCAAACTGACAACCATGTACATTAAAGGCAAGAACCTATGAATACCTAATACATGAGAAACTACTATGAGGATTCTCTGCCGCATTTTTCCATGTAGCTCTATAGTGTAGTGGTTAAGGTTCCTGCCTTTAGTGCAGATGGTTGCGAGTTCGAATCCCGACAAACACATTTCACAAATAGAGGCTATTAGTGTCTCTATACTGACAATGCTTGGGATACCTGCTTCATCTTCATAGCACTGACTCCACATATGGACATAAAGCAAGAACTCCCAAGCAATGTATGGAGTCAGAGCACGGACTCCTAAGCGAACAGGAACACTGCCAGAGTCCAGAATCAGATACCTATGGGTAGTCAGCGGTTGTAATTTATCACTGTGCAGTGCATCAAGATTCATAGCTAATCCCTTCT
>NC_053395.1:218790401-218826583 GCF_905171765.1 Bufo bufo | reverse complement strand
CAATTTAGAAGTAGCTGAAATAAATCTATTTTGCTGGGAATCTGTCATATTAACCAGCTCATATACACCGCTGTGATACTATCTGTGTGTAGAGTTGAGCGAACACCTGGATGTTCGGGTTCGAGAAGTTCGGCCGAACTTCCTGGAAATGTTCGGGTTCGGGATCCTAACCCCAACCGAACTTCGTCCCGAACCCGAACCCCATTGAAGTCAATGGGGACCCGAACTTTTGGGCACTAAAAAGGCTGTAAAACAGCCCAGGAAAGAGCTAGAGGGCTGCAAAAGGCAGCAACATGTAGGTAAATCCCCTGCAAACAAATGTGGATAGAGAAATGAATTAAAATAAAAATTTAAAAAATAAAAATGACCCAATATCAATATCATAGCAGAGAATCTGGCTTCACGTCAGCAGAGAATCAGTCTCTTCATGCCATAGCAAAAAATCTGGCTTCATGTCAGCAGAGAATCAGTCTCTTCATGCCATAGCAGAGAATCTGGCTTCATGTCACCCACCACTGGAACAGGCCACTGTCACATATTTAGGCCCCGGTACCCAGACAGAGGAGAGCGGTCCCGTAACAGAGAATCTGGCCTTATGTCAGCGCAGAATCTGTCTTCATGTCATAGCAGAGAATCAGGCTTCACGTCACCCACCACTGGAACAGGCCACTGTCACACATTTAGGCCCAGGCACCCAGGCAGAGGAGAGAGGTCCCGTAACAGAGAATCTGGCCTTATGTCAGCACAGAATCTGTCTTCATGTCATAGCAGAGAATCAGGCTTCACGTCACCCACCCCTGGTACAGGCCACTGTCACACATTTAGGCCCAGACACCCAGGCAGAGGAGAGAGGTCCCGTAACAGAGAATCTGGCCTTATGTCAGCACAGAATCTGTCTTCATGTCATAGCAGAGAATCAGGCTTCACGTCACCCACCACTGGAACAGGCCACTGTCACACATTTAGGCCCAGGCACCCAGGCAGAGGAGAGAGGTCCCGTAACAGAGAATCTGGCCTTATGTCAGCACACAATCTGTCTTCATGTCATAGCAGAGAATCAGGCTTCACGTCACCCACCACTGGAACAGGCCACTGTCACACATTTAGGCCCAGGCACCCAGGCAGAGGAGAGAGGTCCCGTAACAGAGAATCTGGCCTTATGTCAGCACAGAATCTGTCTTCATGTCATAGCAGAGAATCAGGCTTCACATCACCCACCACTGGAACAGGCCACTGTCACACATTTAGGCTCCGGCACCCAGACAGAGGAGAGAGGTCCCGTAACAGAGAATCTGGCCTTATGTCAGCGCAGAATCTGTCTTCATGTCATAGCAGAGAATCAGGCTTCACGTCACCCACCACTGGAACAGGCCACTGTCACACATTTAGGCCCAGGCACCCAGGCAGAGGAGAGAGGTCCCGTAACAGAGAATCTGGCCTTATGTCAGCGCAGAATCTGTCTTCATGTCATAGCAGAGAATCAGGCTTCATGTCACCCACCACTGGAACAGGCCACTGTCACACATTTAGGCCCAGGCACCCAGGCAGAGGAGAGAGGTCCCGTAACAGAGAATCTGGCCTTATGTCAGCACAGAATCTGTCTTCATGTCATAGCAGAGAATCAGGCTTCACGTCACCCACCACTGGAACAGGCCACTGTCACACATTTAGGCCCCGGCACCCAGACAGAGGAGAGAGGTCCCGTAACAGAGAATCTGGCCTTATGTCAGCGCAGAATCTTTCTTCATGTCATAGCAGAGAATCAGGCTTCACGTCACCCACCACTGGAACAGGCCACTGTCACACATTTAGGCCCAGGCACCCAGGCAGAGGAGAGAGGTCCCATAACAGAGAATCTGGCCTTATGTCAGCGCAGAATCTGTCTTCATGTCATAGCAGAGAATCAGGCTTCACGTCACCCACCACTGGAACAGGCCACTGTCACACATTTAGGCCCAGGCACCCAGGCAGAGGAGAGAGGTCCCGTAACAGAGAATCTGGCCTTATGTCAGCACAGAATCTGTCTTCATGTCATAGCAGAGAATCAGGCTTCACGTCACCCACCACTGGAACAGGCCACTGTCACACATTTAGGCTCCGGCACCCAGACAGAGGAGAGAGGTCCCGTAACAGAGAATCTGGCCTTATGTCAGCGCAGAATCTGTCTTCATGTCATAGCAGAGAATCAGGCTTCACGTCACCCACCACTGGAACAGGCCACTGTCACACATTTAGGCCCAGGCACCCAGGCAGAGGAGAGAGGTCCCATAACAGAGAATCTGGCCTTATGTCAGCGCAGAATCTGTCTTCATGTCATAGCAGAGAATCAGGCTTCACGTCACCCACCACTGGAACAGGCCACTGTCACACATTTAGGCCCAGGCACCCAGGCAGAGGAGAGAGGTCCCGTAACAGAGAATCTGGCCTTATGTCAGCACAGAATCTGTCTTCATGTCACATCAGAGAATCAGGCTTCACGTCACCCACCACTGGAACAGGCCACTGTCACACATTTAGGCCCCGGCACCCAGACAGAGGAGAGGTTCATTCAACTTTGGGTTGCCCCGCAATATAATGGTAAAATGAAATTAAAAATAGTATTGAAGTGCCCTGGAGTAGAATAATATATTGTTAAGGGGAGGTAGTTAATATCTAATCTGCACAAGGGATGGACTGCTCCTGTGGGATCCATGCCTGGTTCATTTTTATGAACGTCACCTTGTCCACATTGGCTGTAGACAGGCTGCTGCGTTTGTCTGTAATGACGCCCCCTGCCGTGCTGAATACACGTTCAGACAAAACGCTGGCCGCCGGGCAGGCCAGCATCTCCAAGGCATAAAAGGCTAGCTCTGGCCACGTGGAAAATTTGGAGACCCAGAAGTTGAATGGGGCCGAACCATCAGTCAGTACGTGGAGGGGTGTGCACAGGTACTGTTCCACCATGTTAGTGAAATGTTGCCTCCTGCTAACACGTTCCGTATCAGGTGGTGGTGCAGTTAGCTGCACCACCACCTGCATGCTAACCCTGCCCTCAGAGGAGCTGGCTGTGACACAGCTGCGTTGGCGACCTCTTGCTCCTCCTCTGCCTTCGCCTTGGACTTCCACTGGTTCCCCTGTGACATTTGGGAGTCCTCTCAGTAGCGCGTCTACCAACGTGCGCTTGTACTCGCGCATCTTCCTATCATGCTCCAGTGTAGGAAGTAAGGTGGGCACATTGTCTTTGTACCGGGGATCCAGCAGGGTGGCAACCCAGTAGTCCGCACACGTTAAAATGTGGGCAACTATGCTGTCGTTGCGCAGGCACTGCAGCATGTAGTCGCTCATGTGTGCCAGGCTGCCCAGAGGTAAGGACAAGCTGTCCTCTGTGGGAGGCGTATCGTCATCGTCCTGTGTTTCCCCCCAGCCACGCACCAGTGATGGGCCCGAGCTGCTTTGGGTGCCACCCCGCTGTGAACATGCTTCATCCTCATCCTCCTCCACCTCCTCCTCATCCTCGTCCTCCTCATCCTCCAGTAGTGGGCCCTGTCTGGCCACATTTGTACCTGGCCTCTGCTGTTGCAAAAAACCTCCCTCTGAGTCACTTCGAAGAGACTGGCCTGAAAGTGCTAAAAATGACCCCTCTTCCTCCTCTTCCTCCTGGGCCACCTCCTCTTCCATCATCGCCCTAAGTGTTTTCTCAAGGAGACATAGAAGTGGTATTGTAACGCTGATAACGGCGTCATCGCCACTGGCCATGTTGGTGGAGTACTCGAAACAGCGCAACAGGGCACACAGGTCTCGCATGGAGGCCCAGTCATTGGTGGTGAAGTGGTGCTGTTCCGCAGTGCGACTGACCCGTGCGTGCTGCAGCTGAAACTCCACTATGGCCTGCTGCTCGCACAGTCTGTCCAGCATGTGCAAGGTGGAGTTCCACCTGGTGGGCACGTCGCATATGAGGCGGTGAGTGGGAAGGCCGAAGTTACGCTGTAGAGCAGACAGGCGAGCAGCGGCAGGGTGTGAACGCCGGAAGCGCGAACAGGCGGCCCTCACTTTATGCAGCAGCTCTGACATGTCGGGGTAGTTGCGAATGAACTTCTGCACCACCAAATTCAGCACATGCGCCAGGCAAGGGATGTGCGTCAAACCGGCTAGTCCCAGAGCTGCAACGAGATTTCGCCCATTATCGCACACCACCAGGCCGGGCTTGAGGCTCACCGGCAGCAACCACTCGTCGGTCTGTTGTTCTATACCCCGCCACAACTCCTGTGCGGTGTGGGGCCTGTCCCCCAAACATATGAGTTTCAGAATGGCCTGCTGACGTTTACCCCGGGCTGTGCTGAAGTTGGTGGTGAAGGTGTGTGGCTGACTGGAAGAGCAGGTGGAAGAAGAGGAGGAGGAAGCTGAGTAGGAGGAGGAGGAGACAGGAGGCAAAGAATGTTGCCCTGCAACTCTTGGCGGCGGAAGGACGTGCGCCAAACAGCTCTCCGCCTGGGGCCCAGCCGCCACTACATTTACCCAGTGTGCAGTTAGGGAGATATAGCGTCCCTGGCCGTGCTTACTGGTCCACGTATCTGTGGTTAGGTGGACCTTGCCACAGATGGCGTTGCACAGTGCACACTTGATTTTATCGGACACTTGGTTGTGCAGGGAAGGCACGGCTCTCTTGGAGAAGTAGTGGCGGCTGGGAACAACATACTGTGGGACAGCAAGCTACATGAGCTGTTTGAAGCTGTCTGTGTCCACCAGCCTAAATAAATGCATTTCATAGGCCAGTAGTTTAGAAATGCTGGCATTCAGGGCCAGGGATCGAGGGTGGCTAGGTGGGAATTTACGCTTTCTCTGAAATGTTTGTGAGATGGAGAGCTGAACGCTGCCGTGTGACATGGTTGAGATGCTTGGTGACGCAGGTGGTGGTGTTGGTGGTACATCCCATGTTTGCTGGGCGGCAGGTGCCAACGTTCCTCCAGAGGCGGAGGAAGAGGCCGAGGCGGCAGCAGCAGAAGAGGCCGAGGCGGCAGCAGCAGAAGAGGTAGCAGGGGGAGCCTGAGTGACTTCCTTGTTTTTAAGGTGTTTACTCCACTGCAGTTCATGCTTTGCATGCAGGTGCCTGGTCATGCAGGTTGTGCTAAGGTTCAGAACGTTAATGCCTCGCTTCAGGCTCTGATGGCACAGCGTGCAAACCACTCGGGTCTTGTCGTCAGCACATTGTTTGAAGAAGTGCCATGCCAGGGAACTCCTTGAAGCTGCCTTTGGGGTGCTCGGTCCCAGATGGTGGCGGTCAGTAGCAGGCGGAGTCTCTTGGCGCCGGGTGTTTTGCCCACTTTTGCTACGCTGTTGGCTCGGTCTCACCACTGCCTCTTCCTCCGAACTGTGAAAGTCAGTGGCACGACCTTCATTCCATGTGGGGTCTAGGACCTCATCGTCCCCTGCATCATCTTCCACCCAGTCTTGATCCCTGACCTCCTGTTCAGTCTGCACACTGCAGAAAGATGCAGCAGTTGGCACCTGTGTTTCGTCATCATCAGAGACGTGCTGAGGTGGTATTCCCATGTCCTCATCATCAGGAAACATAAGTGGTTGTGCGTTAGTGCATTCTATCTCTTCCACCCCTGGGGAAGGGCTAGGTGGATGCCCTTGGGAAACCCTGGCAGCAGAGTCTTCAAACAGCATAAGAGACTGCTGCATAACTTGAGGCTCAGACAGTTTCCCTGATATGCATGGGGGAGATGTGACAGACTGATGGGCTTGGTTTTCATGCGCCATCTGTGCGCTTTCTGCAGAAGACTGGGTGGGAGATAATGTGAACGTGCTGGATGCACTGTCGGCCACCCAATTGACTAATGCCTGTACCTGCTCAGGCCTTACCATCCTTAGAACGGCATTGGGCCCTACCAAATATGGCTGTAAATTCTGGCGGCTACTGTGACCTGAGGTAGTTGGTACACTAAGACGTGTGGCTGTGGCAGAACGGCCACGTCCTCTCCCAGCACCAGAGGGTCCACTAACACCACCACGACCATGTCCACGTCCGCGTCCCTTACTAGATGTTTTCCTCATTGTTCCCGTTCACCACAATTTTGAAAATGGCAAATTTGGGAATAGTTTTTCAACCCAGAACAAAAACTGTGCTTTTACGGTCACTACAAATAATTTGACCAGCTAAAACAGTACTGATTTGGAGGAATAGAAATGTCAGGCCTATTTTTTACGCGCTGTGTGACAGGTATACCTTTAATCACAGAATTAGACTTGTATCTGCACTGTAGCGTGTGTGTTAAGTTTTTCAGAATGACACTATCAGCACCTTGAATCTAATATACCCTTTTTGGGATAGATTTAAAGTAGGCCTGATATAGCAGAAACTACTAATTTTGAAAATGGCATATTTGGGAATACTTTTTCTCAAAGAATTTTTATTGTCAAAAATGAATAATAAATGACAGCAAATATATTGTGGACGCAGCCACTTACAAGTTCTTAAAATATATAAGCTTGATATTTGGTGGACACAGCCACCCCTTTGTTAGATTGACAACATTTTTATTAATATAGAAAGTCCTATGGCACCCGCTCGGGTGCTGCCAACATAGAACTTAGGGTAACAATAAGAAAGGAACCATAACATTAGTTCAGTAATTTACCAATAGGTAAGTCATGAGGGGAGGAAAGGGGAAAAGAAAAGAAAATGAGAGAGAAGGTAATGTTGAAAAACATCTAAGGACCTTTAGTTTCCTACCTAAGTTAAGCCAACTCAGGCTACACCAGTGACATAATCAAGAGGCTAGTAAAGGAAATTGATCACTGAGGCATAGGGAACTTAGCCAGCCAAGGGGACCAGGAAGTATAGAAAAATTTTAACCTATTCGTTCTTTGGGCCCATAAATGTTCAAATATAACATTTGTGGAGATCCGTTCTGTTATTTCAATTATGGGAGGGCTCTTAGACGATTTCCAATGCTTAGCTATCAATAATTTGGCCGTTAATAAAATATGACACATTAAAGGTCTAAGTTGTGGGGGGATTGTGTCTATATCCAATGATAGAAGTGCCATAGCTGGGGACAACATCAAATTTAGTCCTAGGACATCTTCTATTAATCTATTAATTTCTCCCCAGAAGGGACGGAGTTTATCACAATCCCAGAATATATTAATCAAATTACCAGGCTTCATTTGACACCTCCAACATGTATTTTCAGTCTTAGGATAAAATCTGGCTAGTTTGACTGGGGTGAAGTACCAACATGTTAGAAGTTTTAAATACCCTTCCATCGGGTTAGCGCTCCTTGTGGCTTTATGTGTTGTTCTAATCGCAATCTGCCATTTAGCCAGAGGAAAAGAGAGTTTGAGATCCCTTTCCCAGTTTAGTAAATGTGCTTTTTTTGTAAAATGTTCATCTTTTATCACAATTTTATAAATAGCCTTTGTAGGCACTTGTGTAATTCTTTGTGGGCCAGGTACAGTATTGAGAAGAATTATTGGGATATTGACTTCTCTTTTAGGCCCTTTAGCAAGAAAATGGGTTATTCTAGTGAACTGGTAGCCATAAGAGTCAGGTAGGTTATATGAAGTTTTCAGACTTGTAAAAGACTTAATGGCCTCCCCATCATAGAAATCATTTAGTACCTGTAACCCAGCTTTCCGCCATCCGCTCACCGAGAAGTCTGGAATATAATATTGCAGGATCTCTATAGGGATCTGCAAGGTTTTCAATGGTAGTGTAGGCTCAGCCTTCTGTAGTATTAGCTTCCACGCTTGAATAGTAGATTTCATTGTCGGTGCGGAAATTTCTTATCTATTGCATGTAATAGGAGAAGTGAACGGAGGGATTTCCCCTTGTTAAGATCTATTTCTATCTGCTTCCAGCTTGGATATTGCTCTGTACTAAACCAAAGTTTTAGCTGTTTGAGGATAAAGGAGTTGTAATAACCCTGAAGATTGGGGACACCTAGGCCTCCATGAGACCTGTGATTGTAACGTATAGAGGCTGCAATTCTATGGGGACCTCTGTTCCATATAAAGGAAAGCATTTGAGTCTTAAATTTAGCTATGACTGAAGCAGGGATAGGAATAGGAAGTGTCCTAAACAGATACAGAATCTTTGGTAGGATCATCATTTTATATATTATTATTCGCCCCAGCCAGGACAATTCTACTTTGGAGTATCTGCTCAAGTCGGATTGAAGAGATTTGTATAGTATATCATAATTACACTTAACTAGTCTAGAGAGAGGAAAGCATATTTGGACACCCAAATAGGTAATAGAATGTTCAGCCCATTGAAAAGGGAATTCTTTTTCCAAAATCTCTTTCAAGGATGGAGGGACCCTGATAGCTAAAATTTGGGACTTGGACTCATTAACCTTATAGTACGATACATCTCCAAATTCTTTAATAATCTGAGTAGCAGCCCTTAAGGAAGGATTGGGATCAGTTAATGAGAGAATGACATCATCTGCGAACAGCCCTATTTTATGTTGGCGATTACCTGCTGAAATACCCCAAATCTTGTCTGACATCCTTATCATTTCTGCAAAGGGCTCCATAACCATTAAGAAAAGGAAAGGTGAGAGGGGGCAACCCTGGCGAGTGCCATTTGTAATTAAAAATGGGGAGGACAAGGACCCGTTTACCAATACCCTAGCTGAGGGGGAAGTATAGAGAGCTAAAATTGCATTTTTTATATAGACATTAAACCCAAATTTATCTAGAACTGCTGTTGCAAATCCCCAGTGAATTCGATCGAACACCTTCTCTGCATCCAGAGTAAGAAGCAGAGAAGGCGACGCCATGAACCCAGCTTTCTGTAATAACCCTAGCATCCTCCTAGTCCCATCTGGGGCCTCTCTGCCCTTTGTAAAGCCTACTTGATCACTATGGATTAATATTGCCAAGAATTTCATGAGTCTGTGGGCAAGTAGCTTGGCATATAGCTTAATGTCACAATTAAGAAGTGAGATAGGGCGGAAATTTGCAGGAGAGTCTGGAGTTTTCCCTGGTTTAGGTATGGTGACAATGGTGGCTTGTAGCATCTCAGATGGAAATTGTTCCCCAAGTAAGACTCCATTAAAAAGTTTCACTAGATGAGGTTGCAGGATGGAGGAAAATATCTGATAGTATTCGTTGGAGAATCCATCTGGACCGGGTGATTTGTTGGCTTTAAGGGATTTAATAATAGTTTCTATTTCAGAATTGGAAACTGGGGAGTTTAGTTCCACTAGTTGTTCAGAGTTTAGAGAGGGCAAATTGACTTTTTGAAGAAAAGCGTTAATGTTTTCCGCAGATGGTTGGTGTGTGGAGGCGTCTTTGTTGAGATTATATAGCTTTGAATAATAATGATTAAATGCTTCTGCTATTTTATTTGGATGTGTAATTTTAGATATCTTATCTGGGGCTAGTATAAAAGGAATATTGATTTTTTGAGCCAGTGGCTTTACTTTCCTCGCCATTAATCTACTTGGTTTATTTGTATGACTTGTAATACGCCAAACGCATAGAAGTTAGCTGTCTGTCATAATCTATTTGGAGAGTAGAGTGAATTTCATGTCTTAGGGACATTAATTTCTTATGTAATAATAAGGACGGATCTGATCTAATTTGATTTTCTAGTCTGGCTTCATCTTCCAGGAGGGATGTCAGTTTAGCTTCCCTAGTTTTTTTTAAATGAGAGCTCTGTTTAATCAGTTCCCCTCTGATGGTCGCTTTATGAGCTTGCCATAGAGTGAAGTTACTAATATCACTTGTGTTATTGAGGGAAAAATACTCTATTAAAGCTGCCTTTGTACGTGCATTATATGTGGGATGACGGAGAAGAAAAGTATTGTTTCTCCACATTCTTTGTGTGTTTATCGGTAAAATTTGGGAAATAGAACATGAGATGGGCGCATGATCTGACCAAGACGTTTTCCCTATTGAAGAGCTGGAAATTTTAGGTAAAAGAGATCTGTTTGAAAGAAATAGATGAATTCGGGAAAATAATCTATGTCTAGCAGAGTAAAAGCTATATTCCTTTGAATTTGCGTTTAAACATCGAAATGTATCATATAACTGATTTTCTCGTATCCACCGTCCCAACGAGGGCGCCATTATTCTATTTGAGCTGGAGGAGTCAATAGACCTGTTTGGGACGATATTGAAGTCTCCACATATCATCAAAGATCCTTTTTGAACTTTACGATTTTTTGTCAGGACTTTGTTTAAAAATCTAACTGGGGATTTGTTAGGGGCATAGATATTGACAAGGGTCATTGCTACTGGGCCAATCAGGCCTACCAAAATAATATATCGCCCACCCTCATCACAAATCACTTTTTCAGCTTGGAAACTCAGTGAATTCTTTATTGCAATAGCTACTCCTGCTTTCTTTTTAGAAGAATTAGCGAGTAATACCATAGAGAACTCTTTATTAGAAAAATTCGGATGTTTGCCACTCACAAAATGTGTTTCTTGAACACAAACTATATCAGTATGAGAGGAGCGAACATCCTTCCAAAGTGAGGATCTCTTGTATGGAGAGTTGAGCCCCTTGGCATTAATAGATAATACCTTAACTGCCATCAAATATGAAAATACCTTGAATTAGCATACATAGTGTAGATCTTACGTCTCTAGCCTGTGTAGGAAATTGAGATAGTGTCGCATGACCATCTGTAAAAAGAAAGCTAAAAGGACATAGAAAAAGAAAAAGAAAAGGGGAGACAAAAGAGTCAAGAGAATACAGTATTAGGATTAATTCAACTTGCATAGTAAACTGGGTTAAACAATTAGAAATTGTTAGGACTGGTCTGGAGGAGGTTACGAAAAAACCTGGACCAGAGAGGTCTGGGGGAAAACAGTCCGGCCCTATTCCTCCATCCCTATAATAGGAAACAACATGGTCAAAGGGAACAACGACCGCACTGGGCCGTACTATTAAAATCAATCTCCCACTGTGGACCAATCTGGAGTAATATGGGCATTAGATTTATTCTTTGCTGTTGTCGGCGAGGTCGGTCTACCAACATTCCAGGCTTTAAGCAGTGCTTCACCCTCTTCTGGGTTTTTGATGATATATGTCTTCCCATCTTTGTGAATCAGGAGCTTCATCGGAAATCCCCATTTATATGGAATCTGCAGATCTCTCAGGATTCTGGTAATTGGGGAGAGTTGTTTCCTCGCTTGTAATGTCACTTGCGACAAATCAGCGTATATTTGAATGTCCTGAAATGGAGCTGGAAGGTTGCGGTTTTTCTTCATATAAGCAACTAGCTCTTCTTTAATGCAGTAAAAATGAAAAAGTGCAATAACATCTTTAGGCACTGAGGCTGGGAGATGTTTCGGTTTAGGCAGGTGATGAGCTCTGTCAATCAGAAGGAGATTAGGATCTTTATCTGGAAACACAATTTTAAGCATTTCTCCTAGATGTTGTTGTAGATTGGCTGAGCTAATCGAATCAGAGATCCCTCTGAATTTTAAGTCTTCTAGGGAATAGTGTGCATCGATGAGATTATTATGGGAGTTGGTTAATTCCCCCATCTTGCATTCTATGTGGTTCAGCCTGGAACCTAAGTCGTCTACAGCTGAGGTAATGGTGGAAGCTACCTGTTGGAGCTGCGATATGAGAGATTGGTGAACCGCTGTCATCATTGCTTTCAGTGAGCTCTCTGACACTGCCTGATCATTACAAATAAAGTTCTGAAGAGGATCCAATAATGTGGCCCCTGAGCTTGAAGCTCTGTTTGAGGATGGCTTTTGGGCCTTATCTGGGGAGGGGGTATCGCCTTTGCTAGAGCCGGCTGTAGTTTCACTCACCGGAAATGAAGGTGTCATGGCGGCCCCTTCCTCCTGCCCAGAGTCATGCCTATGGTCTCCGCTTCTGGGATTAAACCTGTGCGGCGAGGGTAAGTGTTCATCCCTTTCCCCTGGGACCTCATATCCTCGTGTGGGACGCGCAGCGCTTCCTCTGTTGGAGTGAGTAGCGGTGTCTTCCTTTTCTCGGCGCTCCGCTGCAGCGGCATGTCGTAATGGCGGGAAGTCGTCCTCCGTCTCCTGAGCTGAGAAGAAGTCAGTCAGCTTTCTGAGACCCGGGCGGGACGATTTTTTCCTGGTCATCATGTCCCTTAGGTGAAGGGGAACTCGGAAGGGTGTCTTTGTCACTGTTCCACTTCAGCTAAGATGCTTTGGGACGCGTTGTCAGGGATGGTGGTGAGGAGCTCTTTCACTGAGCAGCCATCTCAGACGGCAGCAGGCCACGCCCCCAATTTGGGAATACTTTTTCAACCCAGAACAAAAACTGTGCTTTTACGGTCACTACAAATAATTTGACCAGCTAAAACAGTACTGATTTGGAGGAATAGAAATGTCAGGCCTATTTTTTAGGCGCTGGGTGATAGGTATACCTTTAATCACAGAATTAGACTTGTATCTGCACTGTAGCGTGTGTGTTAAGTTTTTCAGAATGACACTATCAGCACCTTGAATCTAATATACCCTTTTTGGGATAGATTTAAAGTAGGCCTGATATAGCAGAAACTACTAATTTTGAAAATGGCAAATTTGGGAATACTTTTTCAACCCAGAACAAAAACTGTGCTTTTACGGTCACTACAAATAATTTGACCAGCTAAAACAGTACTGATTTGGAGGAATAGAAATGTCAGGCCTATTTTTTAGGCGCTGTGTGACAGGTATACCTTTATTCACAGAATTAGACTTGTATCTGCACTGTAGCGTGTGTGTTAAGTTTTTCAGAATGACACTATCAGCACCTTGAATCTAATATACCCTTTTTGGGATAGATTTAAAGTAGGCCTGATATAGCAGAAACTACTAATTTTGAAAATGGCAAATTTGGGAATACTTTTTCAACCCAGAATAAAAACTGTGCTTTTACGGTCACTACAAATAATTTGACCAGCTAAAACAGTACTGATTTGGAGGAATAGAAATGTCAGGCCTATTTTTTAGGCGCTGTGTGACAGGTATACCTTTAATCACAGAATTAGACTTGTATCTGCACTGTAGCGTGTGTGTTAAGTTTTTCAGAATGACACTATCAGCACCTTGAATCTAATATACCCTTTTTGGGATAGATTTAAAGTAGGCCTGATATAGCAGAAACTACTAATTTTGAAAATGGCAAATCTGGGAATACTTTTTCAACCCAGAACAAAAACTGTGCTTTTACGGTCACTACAAATAACTTGACCAGCTAAAACAGTACTGATTTGGAGGAATAGAAATGTCAGGCCTATTTTCTAGGCGCTGGGTGACAGGCTCAACTTGCCCCTGATGTAGTATATGGCCAAAAAATAACCACACTATTGATGGTTAAATGCACTTGGGTGACACAGGCTCAGCCTGCACCTGATGTAGTATATGGCCAAAAAATAACCACACTATTGATGGTTAAATGCACTTGGGTGACACAAGCTCAGCCTGCACCTGATGTAGTATATGGCCAAAAAATAACCATACTATTGAGGGTTAAATGCACTTGGGTGACACAGGCTCAGCCTGCACCTGATGTAGGATATAGCAAAAAATAACCACACTATTGATGGTTAAATGCACTTGGTGGTAGCTTGTGCTGGCGCACACCAAGCCACAAAATGGCCGCCGATCACCCCAGAAAAAAGTGATATAAAAACGCTCTTGGCAGCCTAAAAAATAGTGAGCAATTCAATATCAGCACTTCAATGATCCACAGCTGGAGATCGATCACTGAATTAAGTCTTTTGGAGGAGTTAATCTGCCTAATCTCGCCCTAACGTCGCAGCAGCAACCTCTCCCTACGCTTGTATCAGCAGAGTGACGTGCAGCGCTACATGACCCAAGCTTATATAGAGGCTGGGTCACATGCTGCACTGGCCAATCACAGCCATGCCAATAGTAGGCAAGGATGTGATGGCCTCTTGGGGCAAGTAGTATGACGCTTGTTGATTGGCTGCTTTGCAGCCTTTCAAAAAGCGCCAAAAAAGCGCCGAACACCGAACCTGAACCCGGACTTTTACGAAAAATGTTCGGGTCCGGGTCCGTGTCACGGACACCCCAAAATTCGGTACGAACCCGAACTTTACAGTTCGGGTTCGCTCATCCCTATCCAAAACCTTTAGAACTAATTATTGGAACTCAAATTGGCTTGGTAAGCTCAGTGACCCCTGACCTACCTACACAGGTGAATCCAATTATGAGAAAGAGTATTTAAGGGGGTCAATTGTAAGTTTCCCTCCTCTTTTAATTTTCTCTGAAGAGTAGCAACATGGGGGTCTCAAAACAACTCTCAAATGACCTGAAGACAAAGATTGTTCACCATCATGGTTTAGGGGAAGGATGACTGCCCCCTGCTGCCTGTCTCAGAGATTTCAGCTGTCTGTCTCCACAATTAGGAACATATTGAGGAAATGGAAGACCACAGGCTCGGTTCAAGTTAAGGCTCGAAGTGGCAGACCAAAAAAAATCTCGGATAGATAGAAGCGATGAATGGTGAGAACAGTCAGAGTCAACCCACAGACCAGCACCAAAGACCTACAACATCATCTTGCTGCAGATAGAGTCACTGTGCATCGTTCAACAATTCGGCGCACTTTACACAAGGAGATGCTGTATGCGAGAGTGATGCAGAGGAAGCCTTTTCTCCGCCCACAGCACAAAAAGTGCCGCTTGAGGTTGGCTAAAGCACATTTGGACAAGCCAACTTAATTTTGGAATAAGGTGCTGTGGACTGATGAAACTAAAATTGAGTTATTTGGCCATAACAAGGGGCATTATGCATGGAGGAAAAGGAACACAGCATTCCAAGAAAAACACCTGCTACCTACAGTAAAATATGGTGGTGGTTCCATCATGCTGTGGGGCTGTGGGGCTGTGTGGCCAGTGCAGGGACTGGGAATCTTGTCAAAGTTGAGGGACGCATGGATTCCACTCAGTATCAGCAGATTCTGGAGACCAATGTCCAGGAATCCGTGACAAAGCTGAAGCTGCGCCGGGGCTGGATCTTTCGACAAGACAACGACCCTAAACACTGCTCAAAATCCACTAAGGCATTTATGCAGAGGAACAAGTACAACGTTTTGGAATGGCCATCTCAGTCCCCAGACCTGAATATAATTGAAAATCTGTGGTGTGACTTAAAGAGAGCTGTCCATGCTCGGAAGCCATCAAAACCTGAATGAACTAAAGATGTTTTGTAAAGAGGAATGGTCCAAAATACCTTCAACCAGAATCCAGACTCTCATTGGAACCTACAGGAAGCGTTTAGAGGCTGTCATTTCTGCAAAAGGAGGATCTACTAAATATTGATTTCATTTCTTTTTTGTGGTGCCCAAATTTCTGCACCTGCCTAATTTTGTTATAGCACACTTTCTGTAAATCCAATAAACTTAATTTCACTTCTCAAATATCACTGTGTGTGTCTCCTATATGATATATTTAAGGCCTCCTGCACACGACCGTTGTGTGCACCCGTGGCCGTTGTGCCGTTTTCCGTTTTTTTTCGCGGACCCATTGACTTTCAATGGGTCCGCGAAAAAAAAACGGAAAATGCACCGTTTTGCAGCCGCATCCGTGATCCGTGTTTCCTGGCCGTGAAAAAAATATGACCTGTCCTATTTTTTTCACGGCCAACGGTTCACGGACCCATTCAAGTCAATGGGTCCGTGAAAGAACACGGATGCACACAAGATTGGCATCCATGTCCGTGATCCGTGGCCGTAGGTTACTTTTTATACAGACGGATCCGAAGATCTGTCTGCATAAAAGCTTTTTCATAGCTGAGTTTTCACTTCGTGAAAACTCAAATCCGACAGTATATTCTAACACAGAGGCGTCCCCATGGTGATGGGGACGCTTCAGTTTAGAATATACTAAAAGAACTGTGTACATGACTGCCCCCTGCTGCCTGTCACTTACCAGTAGGAGGAGCTCCCGGCCGGACCTGTCACTTACCAGTAGGAGGAGCTCCCGGCCGGACGCAGAGATCGCAGCTCGCAGGTAAGTATAATGGTTCTACAAATTGCTAAGTAACCATGGCAACCGGGACAACAGTAGCATCCTGGTTGCCATGGTTACCGATCGGAGCCCCAGCGATTAAACTGGGACTCCGATCGGTACACTCCGCTGCCACCAATGATAGGGGGGAGATTTTAATTAGGAGGGGGAGGGAGGCTAGAGGGCCCACTGGCCACCAACGAGTTAACTACAGGGGAGGGGGGGGCCGGCCGCACTGGCCACCAATGAGTTAACTACAGGGGAGGGGGGGGCGGCCGCACTGGCCACCAATGAGTTAACTACAGGGGAGGGAGGGGGGGGGGCCGGCCACACTGGCCACCAATGTGTTAACTACAGGGGGGGGGCCCACTGGCCACCATTGAGTTAACTACAGGGGAGGGGGGGGCCGGCCACACTGGCCACCAATGTGTTAACTACAGGGGGGGGCGGGAGAGGTCTGCCCCCTGCTGCCTGGCAGCACCTGCCAGGCAGCAGGGGGCAGTCATGTACACAGTTTTTTTAGTATATTCTAACCTGAAGCGTCCCCATCACTATGGGAACGCCTCTGTGTTAGAATATACACTGCGTGCAGAATTATTAGGCAAATGAGTATTTTGACCACATCATCCTCTTTATGCATGTTGTCTTACTCCAAGCTGTATAGGCTCGAAAGCCTACTACCAATTAAGCATATTAGGTGATGTGCATCTCTGTAATGAGAAGGGGTGTGGCCTAATGACATCAACATAATTATTAGGCAACTTCCTTTCCTTTGGCAAAATGGGTCAATAGAAGGACTTGACAGGCTCAGAAAAGTAAAAAATAGTGAGATATCTTGCAGAGGGATGCAGCACTCTTAAAATTGCAAAGCTTCTGAAGCATGATCATCGAACAATCAAGCGTTTCATTCAAAATAGTCAACAGGGTCGCAAGAAGCGTGTGGAAAAACCAAGGCGCAAAATAACTGCCCATGAACTGAGAAAAGTCAAGCGTGCAGCTGCCAAGATGCCACTTGCCACCAGTTTGGCCATATTTCAGAGCTGCAACATCACTGGAGTGCCCAAAAGCACAAGGTGTGCAATACTCAGAGACATGGCCAAGGTAAGAAAGGCTGAAAGACGACCACCACTGAACAAGACACACAAGCTGAAACGTCAAGACTGGGCCAAGAAATATCTCAAGACTGATTTTTCTAAGGTTTTATGGACTGATGAAATGAGAGTGAGTCTTGATGGGCCAGATGGATGGGCCCGTGGCTGGATTGGTAAAGGGCAGAGAGCTCCAGTCCGACTCAGACGCCAGCAAGGTGGAGGTGGAGTACTGGTTTGGGCTGGTATCATCAAAGATGAGCTTGTGGGGCCTTTTCGGGTTGAGGATGGAGTCAAGCTCAACTCCCAGTCCTACTGCCAGTTTCTGGAAGACACCTTCTTCAAGCAGTGGTACAGGAAGAAGTCTGCATCCTTCAAGAAAAACATGATTTTCATGTAGGACAATGCTCCATCACACGAGTCCAAGTACTCCACAGCGTGGCTGGCAAGAAAGGGTATAAAAGAAGAAAATCTAATGACATGGCCTCCTTGTTCACCTGATCTGAACCCCATTGAGAACCTGTGGTCCATCATCAAATGTGAGATTTACAAGGAGGGAAAACAGTACACCTCTCTGAACAGTGTCTGGGAGGCTGTGGTTGCTGCTGCACGCAATGTTGATGGTGAACAGATCAAAACACTGACAGAATCCATGGATGGCAGGCTTTTGAGTGTCCTTGCAAAGAAAGGTGGCTATATTGGTCACTGATTTGTTTTTGTTTTGTTTTTGAATGTCAGAAATGTATATTTGTGAATGTTGAGATGTTATATTAGTTTCACTGGTAAAAAAAAAAAAAATTGAAATGGGTATATATTTGTTTTTTGTTAAGTTGCCTAATAATTATGCACAGTAATAGTCACCTGCACACACAGATATCCCCCTAAAATAGCTAAAACTAAAAACAAACTAAAAACTACTTCCAAAAATATTCAGCTTTGATATTAATGAGTTTTTGGGTTCATTGAGAACATGGTTGTTGTTCAATAATAAAATTAATCCTCAAAAATACAACTTGCCTAATAATTCTGCACTCCCTGTACTGTCGGATTTGAGTTTCACGATGTAACTCAAATCCGACGGTATATTCTAACATAGAGGCGTTCCCATGGTGATGGGGAAACTTCAAGTTAAAATATACCATCGGATTGGAGAAAACTCCGATCCGATGGTATATTAACTCCTGACTTTACATTGAAAGTCAATGGGGGACGGATCCGTTTGAAATTGCACCATATTGTGTCAACGTCAAACGGATCCGTCCCCATTGACTTGAATTGTATTTCAGGACGGATCCGTTTGGCTCCGCACGGCCAGGCGGACACCAAAACGACATTTTTTTCATGTCCGTGGATCCTCCAAAAATCAAGGAAGACCCACGGACGAAAAAACGGTCACGGATCACGGAAAAACGGTACCCGTTTTTGCGGACCGCAAAAAAATACGTTCGTGTGTAGGAGGCCTAACTGACATTTTTTATCGTAACAACCAACGATTTATACAGGAAAATCATGATGATTAACAAGGTTGCCCAAACTTTTGCATCCCACTGTACCTAGTAGACCGGTAAAAAAAAAAATTGTCTGTTACATTTTCGGGTGAAATTAACAAATTTTTGGGTGTGAAGTACCACTGCTATACCTAGTAGATCGGTAAAAAAAAAAAATAATAATTGTCAGTTACATTTTCAGCTTAATAAATTTAAATAATTTTTCTTTAACATTTTCGGGTGACAATAAATAATTTTGTTCTGTCATAGACCCCTGCTCTACCAAGTAGACAGGTTAATACATTTCACTAATTTTTCTGTTACATTCTTGGGTTGACATTCTACAATTTTAGATGTGAATAAACACCTGCTCGGCATAGGTGACAGGGAATAAAATTTCAGAAATTCTTCTATAATTGATGCGCGCCACCTCCTTTGATTCAATGATTATACTTTAACAAGTTGTACCACATTTGCGCTTCAATAATTTGTCCCACAATTCCGCTTTACTCTTTTGGCCAACATTTGCGCTTCAATACTTTTTCCCACATTTCCGCTCGATCCCAATTTTTTTAAATTAATTTATCTCCCTTAAATTTGGTCTCTTTTTCTCACGCTCCCTCTCCGGCATGGAACGCTGATTCGCCGATAATCGTGATCAACATGGTAGGCTCAGAAAAGAACATCGAAAGTTGATAGAGTAGATATCGAAATGGATGGTGGATGTCACTGGGGCACCTCTACATAGGTGACAGACAGGAACATAAATTGAAAAAAATCGTCAATTACATTGTCAGGTGACATTTTTAAAATTTTGCCGGATAGAAACCCCTGCTCTGCATAGTTGACAGGGAATAAATTTTTATAAACTCTTCATTAATTAATGCGCGGCACATCCTTTCATTCAATGCTTAAACTTTAAAAAGTTGTCCCACTTTTACGGTTTAATAATTTGTCCCATAATTTCACTCTATAATTTTAAATTTGAAAAAATTAATCCTCCCTTGGATGTGGTCTCTCTTTCTCACGCTCCCTCTCCGGCGTGGAACCCTGATTCCCCGCAACCTGTGATCACCATGGTAGGCGCAGAAAAGAAAATCGAAAGTTGATAGAGCAGATATTAAATTGGATCGTGAACATCACGGGGTCGTGCAACATGGTGGGGCAGTAAGTGTGCACACGCCTACACGAACTGACTGACAGGGGTCAGCCCCTGCAACTTCTCGGTCTCCAAATTGGGCACATGGCCTGAGCTTTCCCTTTGCCCCTTGGAGGTGCTGGCCTGCCCTGCAGCCAGTGTATTGTCTGAACTTGTGTTTAGCACGACTGCAGGGGGTTATCACAGGTTATATTTCCCAATGTTTTGGGGTGTGCCCTAAATTAAAAAAATATGAATAAATTTAAAACCAAAAAACTGTGTAGGCTACCTCCTCTTCCTCCTCCACTGCCACTTCCATCTACACCGCCACATCCACCGCCTCCTCAACCTCCTACTCCATATGGACCTCGTCCTCCTAGATCAAGATTATTTTTTATTTTTACGTATATTATGTTATTTAAAGTAATTTCCCTATCCACATTTGTTTGCAGAGCGCTTGCCATGCTCTTAGCTACATTTTGATGCCATTTGCAGCCCTCTAACCCTTTCAGTGACATTTTTACAGTCATTTTAGTGCTCCAAAGTTCGGGTCCCCATTGACTTCAATGGGGTTCGTGTTCGGGGTCAAGTTCGGGTCCCAAACTCGAACTTTTTTCCGAAGTTCAGGCCAAACCCGTCGAACCCGAACATCCAGGTGTCCTCTCAACTCTACTCATAATTTATCAAAGCATTAAATGATTGCTTATATATATTGATTAGTAATATTCTTCGCCAAGCTAAGTGATGGATTCCCACAGGAAAGACTTGTTCCAAGTTCTTCCCATTTAAAATATAATAATAGCTTTGATCATAAGATCTAGGATTAGACATGCCCATTTCTTGATATCATGAGGTTTCCTCTGAACAGAAGTGATGTATAACTTATGTTTCTATTTTGATATCCTAACCTAATAGCTTTGATATAATGTGATTTTAAGAATTTATGACAAAGTTTATTTTTTCATGGTTAATTATTTTTATGACAATAATTAATAATTCTTCATTGAATTATTACCGCCCGACACTGCATCTATTGAACTTGACAGTTTCTGCTTGAATTTGTTTGCAAGATGTCAGAATAGCCTCCCAGAGCTTCTGTTTGGATGTAAACTGCCTCCCACCCTCATAGATGTTTTGCTTGAGGATGCTCCAAAGGTTCTCAATAGTATTGAGGTCAGGGGAGGATGGAGGCCAGACCATGACTTTCTCTCCTTTTATCCTCATATCAGCCATTGATGCAGAGGTATTCTTTGCAGCATGAGATGGTGCATTGTCATGCATAAAGATGATTTTATTACGGAAAGCATAGTTCTTCCTTCTGTACCAGGGAAGAAAGTGGTCAGTCAGAAACTCCACGTACTTTGCAGAGGTCATCTTTACCCCTCCGGGGGACCCTAAAGGGGTCGACCAGCTCTCTTCCCATGATTTCAGCCCAAAACATGACTCCACCACCGCCTTGCTGACGTCGCAGCCTTGTTGTAACAGGATGGCCGTTCACCAACCATCCAGTACTCCATCCATCTGGACCATCCAGGGTTGCACGGCTCTCATCAGTGAACAGGACTGTTTGAAAACTAGTCCTTATGTATTTTTCTGCCCAATGCAGCCATTTCTGCTTGTGAGTAGAGTTGAGCAAACACCTGGATGTTCGGGTTCGACACTGGAACAGGCCATTGTCTGGGTGCCGGGGCCTAAATATATGACAGAGGTCCCATAGCAGAGAATCAGGCTTCATGTCATAGCAGAGAATCAGGCTTCACGTCACCCACCGGCCACTACTGGATGTCAGATATTTAGGTCCCGGCACCCAGACAGAGGAGAGAGGTCCCATTGCAGAGAATCAGGCTTAATGTCACCCACCACTGGAACAGGCCACTGTCAGATATTTAGGACCCGGCACCCAGACAGAGGAGAGAGGTCCCATTGCAGAGAATCAGGCTGCATGTCACCCACCACTGGAACAGGCCACTGGCAGATATTTAGGCCCTGGTACCCAGACAGAGGAGAGGTTCATTCAACTTTGGGTTGCCCCGCAATATAATGGTAAAATTAAAAAAAGAGGATTGAATGAAGTGCTCTGGAGTACAAGAATATATTGTTAAGGGGAGGTAGTTATAAATGTCTAATCTGCACAGGGGATGGACAGGTCCTATGGGATCCATGCCTGGTTCATTTTTATGAACATCAACTTGTCCACATTGGCTGTGGATAGGCGGCTGCGTTTGTCTGTAATGACGCCCCCTGCCGTGCTGAATACACGTTCAGACAAAACGCTGGCCGCCGGGCAGGCCAGCACCTCCAAGGCATAAAAGGCTAGCTCTGGCCACGTGGACAATTTGGAGACCCAGAAGTTGAATGGGGCCGAACCATCAGTCAGTACGTGGAGGGGTGTGCACACGTACTGTTCCACCATGTTAGTGAAATGCTGCCTCCTGCTAACACGTTCCGTTTCAGGTGGTGGTGCAGTTAGCTGTGGCGTGGTGACAAAATTTTTCCACATCTCTGCCATGCTAACCCTGCCCTCAGAGGAGCTGGCCGTGACACAGCTGCATTGGCGACCTCTTGCTCCTCCTCTGCCTTCGCGTGGGCTTCCACTTGTTCCCCTGTGACATTTGGGAATGCTCTCAGTAGCGCGTCTACCAAAGTGCGCTTGTACTCGCGCATCTTCCTATCACGCTCCAGTGCAGGAAGTAAGGTGGGCACATTGTCTTTGTACCGGGGATCCAGCAGGGTGGCAACCCAGTAGTCTGCACACGTTAAAATGTGGGAAACTCATGTAGTCGCTCATGTGTGCCAGGCTGCCCATAGGTAAGGACTCTGTGGGAGGCGTATCGTCATCATCGTCCGTTTCCCCCCAGCCAACCACCAGTGATGGGCCCGAGCTGCGTTGGGTGCCACCCCGCTGTGACCATGCTTTATCCTCATCCTCCTCCACCTCCTCCTCATCCTCGTCCTCCTCCAGTAGTGGGCCCTGTCTGGCCACATTTGTACCTGGCCTCTGCTGTTGCAAAAATCCTCCCTCTGAGTCACTTCTAAGATACTGGCCTGAAAGTGCTAAAAATAACCCCTCTTCCTCCCTCTCCTCCTGGGCCACCTCCTCTTCCATCATCGCCCTAAGTGTTTTCTCAGGGAGACATAGAAGTGGTATTGTAATGCTGATAACGGCTTCATCGCCACTGGCCATGTTGGTGGAGTACTCGAAACAGCACAACAGGGCACACAGGTCTCACATGGAGGCCCAGTCATTGGTGGTGAAGTGGTGCTGTTCCGCAGTGCGACTGACCCGTGCGTGCTGCAGCTGAAACTCCACTATGGCCTGCTGCTGCTCGCACAGTCTGTCCAGCATGTGCAAGGTGGAGTTCCACCTGGTGGGCACGTCGCATATGAGGCGGTGAGCGGGAAGGCCGAAGTTACGCTGTAGCGCAGACAGGCGAGCAGCAGCAGGATGTAAACGCCGGAAGCGCGCACAGACGGCCCACACTTTATGCAGCAGCTCTGACATGTCGGGGTAGTCACTCATCAATAAAGACCCTTTATTTATCTACTGAGGTCGTGTCTTTGCACCAGAAGGTATCAATTGGTGTACTACTCTAGTGCACAAATTTTTGTCCTACCGACTCCCTGTCCTCACGAGTGTTGTGCCTACGTATGCACTACACTATAAGATGAGCACAACCATTGATGTCCTATTTTCATATAATTGTTATTGAACCTACTACCCTATGAGCGCCTTCCTATCTTTTTTTCGCCATAATCAGGGCCGTCTTTAATGTTGATTGGACCCTGGGCAAGAATTTACTTGGGCCCCCTGGATCCCGCCCCCCCCCCCCCCACTTTGCTGTACTTGCTATACAGCAGCACTTACCTGTCACGTTCAGGGCCTCCAGGTGACGTCTCCTCTCTGTCATCATCTTCTCTGTAGATCTTCTCTCTCATCATCTTCTCCACTCGGTCTGGACAACTTCTCTCAGCCGCCTCGTCTCTGCAGAGTGTGACACACAGACATCTTAGCTTCCTCACATTCTATCATTATCCCCCAACTGTAGTCCCCACAGTGTTATTCTGCTGCTTGCTGTACTCTTGCACTGAAGCCCATGATCCTTTAGTTACGCCCCTGCCCCCCCCCCTCCCAATACCCCCAAATACTATCCTGAACAAACATTACTACCCCCCATAGTAATAGTGCTCCTCATAGTCCCACCAATAGTAATTCCCTTCTAGAATGCCCTCATTAGTAACACTGCCCCAACCGTGATAATGCTCCTCAACAATGCCCCTATTATTAGAAGAGCCCTCCCATATTAATAATACCCTCACAGTGCCCCCAGTAGAAATAAGGCCCCCTATTGTTCCCCCAGTGGTAATAAAGCTCCCTACAGACCCCTCAGTAGTAATAAGGCCCCCATAGTGCGCTTAGTAGAAATAAGGCGGATCTATAAGACCCTCCTATAGAGCCCCCAGTAGTAATAAGACCACCTATAATGTCCCCTGGATCTGCAGTGCCCCCTGCAGTTATAATCCTCCCTCCACCATACAGTCCCATGTAAATAACATCACCTCCTCCCCAGCCGCCTCCAACGCACAATCCCATGTAAGCATCACCCCCTAAGGCTACTTTCACACTTGCGTTCGTGCGGATCTGTCCTGTACTTGTACAGGACGGATGCGCACTGATAATACAAACGAATGCATCCGTTCAGGACTGATTCGTTTGTATTAGATTTGAATTTCTAAGTCCCAATACGGATCCATCCTGACTTACATTGAAAGTCAATGGGGGACGGATCCGTTTACAATTGCACCATTTTGTGTCAATGCAAAGGGATCCGTCCCCATTGACTTACATTGTAAGTCAGGACGGATCCATTTGGCTCCGCAAGGCCATGCGGACACAAAAACGCTGCTTGCAGCATTTTGGGGTCCGCCTCCAAAACGGAACGGGGGGCTGTACGGAGCCGAACGAATGCATTCTGAATGGATCCGCATCCATTCAGAATGCATTGGGGTTAAACTGATCCATTTGGGGCTGCTTGTGAGAGCCTTGAAACGGATCTCACAAGCGGATCCCCAAACGCAAGTGTGAACGCAGCCAGTGGCGTAACTACCGGGGAAGCAGGGGAAGCAGCTGCTTCGGGGCCCGGGCTGCCAAGGGGGCCCGGCGTCAGCTCAGCTCTGCTATATCTCTGTAAATGAGCAGCTGTCATGTGTATAGATGTACACTTAGCCAGCTATAACAGTAGAAGTCTCAAATTTTTTCAGTCATCAGCAAGGTGTCTCCTAAGGTCTAGTGGTTAGATGCTTTGCCTCTGATACAGAAGGTTGTGGGTTCGAATCCCAGCAGAAACCTTTTCTGAAATATAAGCACTGACTCCATATATGGACATACAGGGCGGGACACAGGAAGAGGCTGCATCACATCGCATCGCAGCCTGTAAGTAGAAGTGTTTATATATTTTTTTTTAATACCCGACTGTTACTGCCATGGGGGGAGCAGGGGGCACTTGATACTGGCACATGGGGGGGGGGGGGAGAGGCACCTGATACTGGCACATGGGGGGGGGGGGGAGGGGTTGGCACCTGATACTGGCACCTGGGGGGAGGGGAGAGGCACCTGATACTGGCACATGGGGGGGGGAGAGGGGTTGGCACCTGATACTGGCACCTGGGGGGAGGGGGGGAGAGGCACCTGATACTGGCACATGGGGGGGGAGAGAGGCAACTGATACTGGCACCTGGGGGGGGGAGAGGGGTTGGCACCTGGGGGGGGGGTTGGCATCTGATACTGGCACATGGGGGGGGGAGGCACCTGATACTGGCACATGGGGGGAGGCACCTGATACTGGCACCTGGGGGGGAGAGAGGCACCTGATACTGGCACATGGGGGGAGAGGGGTTGGCACCTGATACTGGCACCTGGGGGGGAGGGGGGGTTGGCACCTGATACTGGCACATGGGGGGGATGCACCTGATGCTGGCACATGGGGGGAGGCACCTGATAATGGCACCTGGGGGGGAGGGGGGGTTGGCACCTGATACTGGCACATGGGGAGAGAGGCATCTGATACTGGCACATGGGGGGGAGAGGGGTTGGCACCTGATACTGGCACCTGGGGGGGAAGGGGGGGTTGGCACCTGATACTGGCACATGGGGGGGTGGGAGGCACTTGATACTGGCACTTTTTTTGTGGGGGGGGGGAGATGGCACTATGATACTGGGACATGTGGGGGGGGGGGGGAGAGAGGCACTTGATACTGGCACATGATGGGGGGGCATTATGGGGGACACTAGGCCGGCAGCCTATCAGAGGCCGGACACTGAGGGGCATCTACTGGGGCACTATATATGGGGCATTTTATACTGGTACATTATGGGGGGCACTAGCAGGAAGGGGGGAGAGGAGCACTAAGGGGCATTTACTGGGGGAACTATATAGGGGTATTTTATACTGGGACATTATGGGGGCACTATGGTGACATTAGCTCAACTGGGGGCATTACAAGGGGGTATTTTTGCACTGTCACATTATAAGGAGAATTATTTCTACTGGGGGGGTATTATGGTGGGCTTTATTACTCCCCCATGGTATGACCCCCTAGTAGCAGCACCAGCCTCTCCCTGCTCTGCGACCCCACTGCCCCTTCTCCAAATCCTTATTATGAAATCTTTCTCATTAGGATAAAGCACAACATCAGCTCCGCCGAGCCCCCGGCCAAAGTGTGGAAGTGGCGTCCGAGATCCCCAAGGGCCAAGTCAAGTAACTGTAAGTTTTCATGTGAAATATGTTTGTTATACACATATAGCCTACACTGTGCCACACAATATACAGTATACCGCTACACTGTGCCACACAATATACAGTATACCTCTACACTGTGCCATACAATATACAGTATACCTCTACACTGTGCCCCACAATATACAGTATACCGCTACACTGTGCCAAAGGAGTGGGGTTTACACAGGAGGAGGAAGGTGCGAAGCGCGCTGGAGGGGGGGGGGCCCTTACAAATATTTGCTGTGGGGCCCAGTCACTTCTAGTTACGCCCCTGAACGCAGCCTAAACATTAAGTCCCATGTACATAAACATCATTCCCCCCCACCATCCACTTTCAACATACAGTCCCATGTAAATAACATCACTCCCTCCCTCAGCCACCTCAAGCACACAGTTCCATGTCAATAACATCCCTCCCTTCAGCCCTAACATACATCCCAGTTAAATAACTACAACTCCCAGCATTGCTCTGCCTCTCCCTGTCCCTTCACTTACCTCTCCAGTCCTCACTCCTCATATACAGACATCAGCATTAGGCTCCTTCCCCTCTTCACTCCGGTCCAATCCTGCACTGGTCACATGATGGTGACATCATCCAGGTCATCCTATCACAGCCTGTTTTGCTGATCACATGACCTGTGATGTCACCACAGGTCCTTCACCTCTACACCCAGTGTATTAGAGTCAATTGTATTGCCGTTCTGTGTACGGCAATACAGTTGTATCTAGCAGGCAGGCAGGACATTCGGGGCCTGGGACAAAACATCAGGGGCCCAGGCCCCGGAATGTTTTAATCTAGTGATGCAGTCACTAGTGAATGGGAGTCGGGAAACGGAGCTCCCTTGTGCCCCCAGGAGCAACTGGGCCCGGGGCAGCTGCCCCTTTTGCCCTGCGGCAAAGACGGCCCTGGCCATAATCGATGTCGGGGTAGTTGTGAATGAACTTCTGCACCACCAAATTCAGCACATGCGCCAGGCAGGGGATGTGCGTCAAACCGGCTAGTCCCACAGCTGCGATGAGATTTCGCCCATTATCGCACACCACCAGGCCGGGCTTGAGGCTCACCGGCAGCAACCACTCGTCGGTCTGTTGTTCAATACCCCGCCACAACTCCTGCGCGGTGTGGGGCCTGTCCCCCAAACATATGAGTTTCAGAATAGCCTGCTGACGTTTACCCCTGGCTGTGCTGAAGTTGGTGGTGAAGGTGTGTGGCTGACTGGATGAGCAGGTGGAAGAAGAGGAGGAGGAAGCGGAGTAGGAGGAGGAGGCTACAGGAGGCAAAGAATGTTGCCCTGCAATCCTTGGCGGCGGAAGGACGTGCGCCAAAGAGCTCTCCGCCTGGGGCCCAGCCGCCACTACATTTACCCAGTGTGCAGTTAGGGAGATATAGCATCCCTGGCCGTGCTTACTGGTCCACGTATCTGTGGTTAGGTGGACCTTGCCACAGATGGCATTGCGCAATGCACACTTGATTTTATCGGATACTTGGTTGTGCAGGGAAGGCACGGCTCTCTTGGAGAAGTAGTGACGGCTGGGAACAACATACTGTGGGACAGCAAGCGACATTAGCTGTTTGAAGCTGTCTGTGTCCACCAGCCTGAATGACAGCATTTCATAGGCCAGTAGTTTAGAAATGCTGGCATTCAGGGCCAGGGATCGAGGGTGGCTAGGTGGGAATTTACGCTTTCTCTCAAATGTTTGTGAGATGGAGAGCTAAACGCTGCCGTGTGACATGGTGGAGATGCTTGGTGACGCAGGTGGTGGTGTTGGTGGTACATCCTCTGTTTGCTGGGCGGCAGGTGCCAACGTTCCTCCAGAGGCGGAGGAAGAGGCCGAGGCAGCAGCAGAAGAGATAGTTTACTCCACTGCAGTTCATGCTTTGCATGCAGATGCCCGGTCATGCAGGTTGTGCTAAGGTTCAGAACGTTAATGCCTCGCTTCAGGCTCTGATTGCACAGCGTGCAAACCACTCGGGTCTTGTCGTCAGCACATTGTTTGAAGAACTGCCTCGCCAGGGAACTCCTTGAAGCTGCCTTTGGGGTGCTCGGTCCCAGGTGGCGGTGGCCAGTAGCAGGCGAACTCTCTTGGCGGCGGGTGTTCTGCTTTTGCCCACTGCTCCCTCTTTTGCTACTCTGTTGGCTCCGTCTCACCACTGCCTCTTCCTCCGAACTCTGAAAGTCAGTGGCACGACCTTCATTCCATGTGGGGTCTAGGACCTCATCGTCCCCTGCATCGTCTTCCACCCAGTGTTCCTCCTGTTCGGTCTGCACACTGCAGAAAGACGCAGCAGTTGGCACCTGTGTTTCGTCATCATCAGAGACGTGCTGAGGTGGTATTCCCATGTCCTCATCATCAGGAAACATAAGTGGTTGTGCGTCAGTGCATTCTATGTCTTTCACCGCTGGGGAAGGGCTAGGTGGATGCCCTTGAGAAACCCTGCCAGCAGAGTCTTCAAACAGCATAAGAGACTGCTGCATAAGTTGAGGCTCAGACAGTTTCCCTGACATGCATGGGGGTGATGTGACAGACTTATGGGTTGGTTTTCAGGCGCCATCTGTGCGCTTTCTGCAGAAGACTGAGTGGGAGATAATGTGAACGTGCTGGATCCACTGTCGGCCACCCAATTAACTAATGCCTGTACCTGCTCAGGCCTTACCATCCTTAGAACGGCATTGGGCCCTACCAAATATCGCTGTAAATTCTGGCGTCTCCTGGGACCTGAGGTAGTTGGTACACTAGGACGTGTCTGTGGCAGAACGGCCACGTCCTTTCCCAGCACCAGAGGGTCCACTAACACCACCACGACCATGTCCGCCTCCGCGTCCCTTACTAGATGTTTTCCTCATTGTTACCGTTCACCACAATAAGAAAAAAAATATTTGGCACAATGTATTGAATTCAAATTCAGGCCTTTTTTTTTTACAGGCACCTAACACTATCTGGATATCTATTTAGGTACCGTATTACACTAATACAGGCACAGCTGAAACCACTGATTTAGGGAATTGCTAATTTGGGAATTGTATTTCAACCCAGAACAAAAACTGTGCTTTGACGGACACTAAATAACTTGACCAGCTACAGCAGTAACCTCGTATTTAGCTGAATATAAATTGTAGGCCTAGTATTTAGGCCCTGGATGGATGACAGGTATCCCTTTACGGACAGAATTACACTTGGAGATGCACGGTAGCGTGTGAAGTTATTGAGAATGACCCTATCAGCACCTTCAATGTAATATACCCTTTTATGGATAGATTTAAACTTGGCCTGCTACAGCAGAAACCACTGATTTAGGAAATTGCTAATTTGGGAATTGTATTTTAACCCAGAACAAAAACTGTGCTTTGACGGACACTAAATAACTTGACCAGCCACAGCAGTAACCTCGGATTTAGCTGAATATAAATTGTTGGCCTAGTATTTAGGCCCTGGATGGATGACAGGTATCCCTTTACGGACAGAATTAAACTTGGAGATGCACGGTAGCGTGTGAAGTTATTGAGAATGACCCTATCAGCACCTTCAATGTAATATACCCTTTTATGGATAGATTTAAACTTGGCCTGCTACAGCAGAAACCACTGATTTAGGGAATTGCTAATTTGGGAATTGTATTTCAACCCAGAACAAAAACTGTGCTTTGACGGACACTAAATAACTTGACCAGCCACAGCAGTAACCTCGGATTTAGCTGAATATAAATTGTTGGCCTAGTATTTAGCCCTGGATGGATGACAGGTATCCCTTTACGGACAGAATTACACTTGGAGATGCACGGTAGCGTGTGAAGTTATTGAGAATGACCCTATCAGCACCTTCAATGTAATATACCCTTTTATGGATAGATTTAAACTTTGCCTGCTACAGCAGAAACCACTGATTTAGGAAATTGCTAATTTGGGAATTGTATTTCAACCCAGAAAAAAATATATCCTTTGCCAGACAGCAGACAGTAATACAATTGGCTAGCCACAGCTGAACCACCAGATTTAGGGTACTGCTATTTTGGCGATTGTATTTCACCCCTCAATAAAATAGCAAGCACAGCCAAGCCCCTGATGTAGGATATAGCAAAAAAAAACAACACACTATTGATGGTTAAATGGACTTGGTGGCAGCTTGTGCTGGCGCACCACAAGACACAAAATGGCCGCCGATCACCACAGAAAAAAGTGACAGAAAAACACTCTGGGCAGCCTAAAAACAATGAGCAATTAACTAGCAGAAGTTGAATGATACACAGCTGTAGATAGATCACTTCAGTAAGTGTTTTTGATGAGGAATTTCCCTGCCCAATCTGGCCCTAACAGCAGCAGCTGCATCCTATCCCTACACTGATCAAAGCAGAGTGACGTGCGGCGCTACGTGACTCCAGCTTAAATAGAGGCTGGGTCACATGCTGCACTGGCCAATCACAGCCATGCCAATAGTAGGCGATGTGATGGCCTCTTGGGGCAAGTAGTATGACGCTTGTTGATTGGCTGCTTTGCAGCCTTTCAAAAAGCGCCAAGAAAGCACTGAGCCCGAACCCGGACTTTTACGTAAATGTTCGGGTTCGGGTCCGTGTCACGAACACCCCAAAATTCGGGTTCGCTCATCCCTACTTGTGAGCATTGGTTAGTGGTGGCCGAATAGAAGGTTTATGCACAGTTGCAAGACTCTGGAGGACTCTACACCTTGATGTCCGTGGGACTCCAGAGGCACCAGCAGCTTCAAATATCTGTTTGCTGCTATGTAATGGTATTTTAGCAGCTGCTCTCTTGATCCAATGCATGGGTCTGACAGAAATCTTCTTCAATGTGCCTTTATCTGCAAGAACCCGTCTGTGCTCTGAATCAGCCACAAATCTCTTAATAGTGCGATGATCACGCTTAAAGAGGACCTTTCACTAGAATAAAACATCTAAACTAACTATACAGACATGTAGAGCACTTACTGTTATACCTGGGCGCCGCTCCGTTCTCCCGTTATAGCCTCCTTCATAGTTAGGCTCCACCCAGGGGAATCTGCCGGCGTCTCATTCTCCCATGCTGTAGTGCTGGCCAATCGCATCGAGCTGAGCGATGCGATTGGCCAGCGCTACAGCCTGGGAGAAGGAGACCCCGGCAGGTTCCCCTGGGTGGAGCCTAACTATGAAGATACCGGAGGCTATACCGGGAGAACGGAGCGGCGCCCAGGTATAACAGTACAGGGAGATCCCTGGGCGCCGCTCTCCATGTTTGTATAGTTAGTTTAGATGTTTTATTCTAGTGAAAGGTCCTCTTTAAGTTTTCGTGAAATATCTCATGTTTTCATACCTCGTCCAAGGCATTGAACTATTTCTCTCTTTTCGGCATCAGAGAGATCCTTTTTCTTCCCCATATTGCTTGAAAATACTTAATAATGTGTCCGCGATTGTTTTCAGTGATCAAAAGAGCCCTCAGACACAATACCATCCATGAGTTAAACTGAAAAACCAAATATTTAATCTTTGTGACAATTAAATAGAATTTGCATAATAATTTGGAACAGGGTGTATAATGTGATGGAAAAATGAATCCAGCCAGCAAAGGAAGCAATATGGACAATCACAATATATTAGTACAGTATTTTTCACCCCATAAGATGCACTCTGTGACCTCACGCTGTGCTCGACAGTTCACAACACAGCCGACAGCAGGAGGATGAGGATCGCGCTGGAGGAGAGGAGTGGCAGCGTACAGGAGCAGGAGAGGTAAGTGGTTTATTCATTTTGTGATCTGAGGCTGGGGGCTGCTGAATAATGGCTGGGGGCTGATTATATATATGACTGGGGGCTGATATGAGGCATGGGGTCTAATCTGAGGTCTGATTGGGGGTCTTCTTTATATTGGGCTCTGATCTGAGGTCTTATTAACATTGGGGATCTGATTGGGGCTGTGAGCTGAGGTCAGATTAATATTGGGGGTCTGATTGTTGATCTGATCTCTAATGAAAAATATTTTTTTCTTATTGTCCTCCTCTAAAACCTAGGTGCGTCTTATATGGCGAAAAATACGGTAAGTGGTTTGTATAAACTTGCTGTACATGATAAATGCCACTTGCTGAAGTGACAAAACCCCTTTAACCCTACCTTATACTTAATGTTACATAACAATAAAAAATACAGTCTTTATGTCCTTTAGCAAGTTAACTGTATTTTATAATGCTTTACAATACTTTGATTGCATTATTTTTTATATTCTATTAATGTACTAACGTCTGTTGTAACCTGTAAGAGTTAATTCTAATTTTATTGTGCACCTCCCATCCACACTATACTTTTTATTTTTCTTTCAAAGGCTTTATTTTTCAATTTTCATAAAAATAAAAAATAAACTTTAAATAGGGGAACAACCCCCTCAACAAGGTACAACCTTGAACATCAAATTCAATTGACAGGCAAAATAATAGGATTACATATAAACAAACAGGTCTACAAATGCAAAGATTATAATGTAATTCACATCAGTCATAAAGCAGCATCATTGTCATGAAGTCGAAATGTTCCATTAAGACCTGTCACCATCCACACACACATTCATACTGGCAGTGACCTGGACATCTCAAAAAACCCTCTCCAGCCCCATTACACAGTGACCGAGTTTGCACTCAGCTAAATATCCCAGATTTTCCCAAATTTTTCAGGTACGCCCCTAGCTTCGTATGCTAACTTGTATACTGATAATGTGGCATTGATGAGCTGGATCCAATGAGACAATGTTGGTTTCTTGGGGGGCTTCCAGTTTAGCAGAATTGACTTTCTCACATAAAACATCAGCAACCTATAAAGGATTTTGGTATGTTTAGTTGGAATAATATCATTAACAAGACCTAGCAGACTAACTTCAGGTGCCACAACTGCCGGGAGTCCAAGACGAGCATCCAGATAGTCATGTACCTGCGTCCAGAATTCAGCAATAACCGGACACTCCCATACCATGTGCATTAGGGTCCCCCTGCCATTATCAGACCTTGTACACGTATCTGAAGCAAGTTTATGAATGCGTACCAGTCTCACTGGGGTATAGTAGACTCTGTGTAACCATTTCGTCTGAATCAGCTGATCCCGTGCACAAATCACCGTCCCCCTCCAAGAGGCCGACCGCTCCTTCTCATGACAATCTTCCAATGCGGGAATATCAGTCCTCCACTTAAGAAAAGCCCTTGTCATCGGTGAAGTCTGGGAGGATAGAAGGAAAGCATAAAAGGACGACACCATTTTAGTATGGTTTGCCCGTCTGGCAATTTTCTCTACTGCATTATATTCCATTCTCAAAGGACCAGCCCCAAACTGGGATTCGCAAGCATGTCTCAGCTGGAAAAATCTAAAAAGAGATGCTTGTGTCAGGTTATATTCAGTTTGCAAGGTTTAAAAGATCCTAAAAAACCCGTCTTCATACACTTGAGTCAGGTATTTGACGCCCTTCCGCAGCCAGAATTCAAAATCAAGCAGAGAAGTTAGTTCCACCAGCTTGGAATTTCCCCACAAGGGCATCACTGGGGACAATATATTGCTCTCCTCTCCATCCCCCCTCACCTCCGCAAAAGTATTCCACGCATTAATCACCCCCTGGCATGACTGAGGATGGGGAAACCCTCAGCCGTGCGATGCCAGAAGATGTTTGGAAGCTACTAGGCCAGAAACATCAGAATTAGGGAGCAGGTCACCTCCTAAAGCATCCCTAATCTGACCCTGACTCCTAGCTGCATGAGCCAACCTTGAAGGTAGGAGGGCTCATGCTCAGGAACCTCGGATCACCCTCGGCCGATCCCTGAACTAGGAGCTGGGTAGACCACCTGTTCCTCCTGGATGCAGAGAAACAGGAGTCTAAACTGGCCGAGCTGCAAGAGGATATAAACATAAACAGACTCCACATAAACACAAACTTAAAATCACATAACAACATTTATGACCACAAGGGTGGCCCTCACTGGCAGATGGTATAAGGGACCAGGAGGGTGCCTCCAGCTTACAAACAAGGCTGGAGTACCTCTCAGACTACTGATCTTAACTGAGGCTTTATAGCCCATGTAGCCACACCCACTCACAGACACACCCACACACTAGGAAGGAAGTTAACTCTTCCAACACAAGGCAAGGGAATATGGCCACTTAAAGGGGAAGTACACACATAAACACACACTTCACCTTTTGCCGCGGGCAACGGCATGCGTGGCAACCATATCCTGGGGATCAGCCAGAAGGCCGAGACACTGCCACCACATGCATACAACACCAAACGTAGTCACGGGCAACCAAGTGAAGGAAAATGTCACTACGCACACCATAGGCTGTGACACCCCCACCATCAATGTAGTAAAATGTTTAACCGGGTACTTCCCTACTCTATACACTAAGTTCGTCATAGCTTCATACGACCCCATGAGAGCCGCCTCCAATACCACCGCCGGGTTATAAGGGTCTGCCTTTATCCACCAAGCAGCATAATTTAGTTGCGTCGCAATGTAGTATAGATACATGTCCGGAAGTGCCAGTCCACCTCTCTCAGTAGTAGCTTTCAAAGTGTCCCTAGCTATGCAGGGAACTGAGTTATTCCACAAAAAGGGCGTTAGCAGGCGATCTAAAGTCTGAAAATTAGATTTCTGTAAAGTTAAAGGAGCTGCTCTAAATATGTACAGTAGCTTGGGGAGAAGGATCATTTTAAAAATATTGATGCTTCCTATCATTGACAGTGGTAGCGCTTCCCAAGCTTTCAGTTTTTGCGAAACATATTTCACTGCCGGGTTTATGTTTAAGTCTATGACATCTTTATGTATGACTATCCCCAGGTAGGTGAAGTTACTCACCACCTGAAGTGACGACAAGGGTGATACACTCTGTGAGGAAAGCTCATCAACTAAATATAACACCGATTTGGCCCAATTGACATAGCCTGAAAAAGTTCCATATAAATCCACTATTTCTAGTAGAGCTTCCAAAGAATGCCCAACATCTCCCAAGTATATCAGCATATCGTCTGCATAAAGCGAGATCTTTTCGGATATACCTGCAATGTCCCATCCTTGTATTCTACAGCCATGTATTCCTGTGGATGGTTCCCCAGGCCTGGTGGGTTTACACATTTCACTAATTTACTACTACAGTAAGACGGTAGACACCATGTTCTGACTTGTGGGCCCTTAATAGGAAGTGCGGCCTGGTGAATAAGTAGAGGTAAAGTATTTTGCCACCAGGAACAGTTGGTGCCCGATCAGGGCCCTGGGCGGATGGTTGGAATTTATCTAGGCCCTACCAACAGATTCACCATTGTTTGTTTCAGTCTGCTGCTCTCAGGATTCAGACCTTCTCGTAATATGGTCATACGTTAGTCAACATAGGAGTAAATCGTTTCTGGTTACTGGCCACTCTTTCAATTGCATCAGCATTAACCATCTCCAAGAACGATGTGGCGGTACACATGACAAAGAGGTAAAGTAGATGGTAGTCACTGTGATATATACGGTATATTCTGCACCTCCATCGTGAAAGGTCTTTTCCGTTCAAAATCGGGTGTCGTAACGGTATGTATATATTTACTCTAAACAAGGTCTGCTCTTTTTGGCCCCTTTAGGCTGCCCTACCACGGCAGTCATGGCATAATTCTACTGCTTGTTGTAAGATAGGGGTAGATAGGCTAGGTTCACCTTTCTGATAGCCTATCCGACCACGGGTTTTAGCAAATATATTGCTGCATTTGTGGGAGGGGAGGCTGATTACAGGGGTAATTACACGCACCTGTGGGCC